>NW_006912907.1:696938-906584 GCF_000585565.1 Capronia epimyces CBS 606.96
AACCAGGATGGTACAGAGAACCGGACTGCTCAGGCAGTACGATCTCTGTAACATCGAGGAGAATTGGCAGGAGCCAGCGGAGCCTGAACCCGAAAGCGACAATGAGGAGAGACTTCGTGGTTGAGGGAGAGGGTGAGAGGGCTAGGAGGTGTCTAGTCGTGGCCAGCTGAAGCCATCTGAACCCAGGCAGCTGGCGATAGTGGTGAAGATGGTCAACTTTGATAGACTGAGTCTATAGAAGCTGGTTGGCTAGGGTCCTAGTTAATCAGGAAGAGGAGGAATCGTAAGGGATTTCCAGTGGAAGCTGGCGTCTACGTGGGACCTTAAATGTGACCCGAAGGACGTTAAACGAGACTAAATAAATAAATGCCAAGACGTTTAGGTACTAATTAGGTAATTAATGCTCGCTGCAGCAATTCATTCCCTCCACCTCTCGAGTCGGAACCCGACCACTTCGGCCGACAGATCAACTCCAACTCGATCAAGATCAAGATCGAAATCATATCAAGATCAAGAGAAAGATCCACACCAACATCAAGAGGAAGAGGAAGATGAAGCATCGAGCACTGAGCACCGAGCATGGCGCATGATGCATAGATCGAGCGCGTCTTGATCCCTTGGTACAGAAGTAAACCGGCGATAGTGACCCGTCCTGTACCGTGCAGAATGAAAGCTACACTGGCAGTACAGTTGAGGTATGGACCATGTGTAGTTATGGACAGGACATTCTGTCATTACGGGCCATCTGGATCTGGATTCTGTATCCTGTAGATTATACGGATACAGTGTACTCGTAGTCTGGATTCTCTAACCGTAGTTTATGGATTCTATGTAGTCTGGATTCTCTAACCGTAGTTCATACGGATCCTGTGTAGTCCGTGCTCTGTACGTCAGTACCGTGCAGGAGTAGTGTGGTGTATATCCGTCCTCTGCGCTGGAGACTGACAGGACTCAAATCTCCACCTTGGCAAGTAAAAGCGAGTCTAGACATGTCTAGCATCAGTTCAACCAAAAGATATGCGTGTGTACCCCGTACGTGTAGAGTGAATAATTAAAAGAGTAAGTGTACAGAGTGAATATTTAAAAGAATAAATGTACAGACTCCAGAGTATGATTGTGACCAGCAAGCATCATTGATGTTCTCTGCCTCCCTTTCCCTCTCTCTTTCCCTTTCCCTTTCACTTGGTTCTGACATTCGGTGAATGTGGCTAGGTAGGTATTCAATATTCACCTGTTGATGCCGATCCCTACACTGGCAGTGTGCTGCGTACTGTACAGAGTACAGAGTACAGAGTACAGTATGGGTGTGGGTGTAACGCCAAACATGCAATGCAGATTGCGAATGAGTACGTTTCTCTATTGATCAAAACAAACCCTCCAAGTGGATGCCGTCGCTAAAGACCAATGCCGGATCGTGGTCGCCAAACACCGTCATGAAAAGAGAACCGTCCCAGATGGCCAAGTGCCCAACTTCAGGCCCAGTCCTCGCTGTTCTATATGAGAGGACAATTGTGTTTTTGCTTCAGTATCCATCCCCTACAAGCACCCAAGGTGTCGAGCCCGAGCAAACAGATGGCCTGGGATCAGACATTTGAGGCATACGATCACGATCTTTTGTGCAGGACAATACAGAACTGTGTCGGAGTCCTGGATATGTGCGGAGACCCAGGGAGCTGGAGCTGTAGCTGTATTGTATCTCTATGACCCTCAGAAGTAGTCGTGGTCTGATTTTCCTTTATATTCGTGGTGCTGTTGCTTTTTCCCTTCATATTCGTCGTATTGTTGATGTTGATGTTGATGTTGACGTTTATCTTCATGGCCGCCGCCATGGGTGGAGGATATTGACTGGGGCAGAGAATGTGACATGGCGCTGCACAGGCAGAAGCGGTCGCAGAAGCTCTCGAGGTTGGTGCGGCCACACAAACTGCTTCGCGAGCACGACAGAAGGCCAGAGCTGCTGCAGCCGCAGGCCTCCCGACAGACGTCGACCGAGAAGTGGACTCTGCGTCCACAAGACATGGTTTCGCTGGTGCTGACGCACAGCAGCCGTCCGGATGTCGTGTCAGATCGGTGATTGGGAGTTTCAGGCTGCTGCTGCTGCTGCCTGGGAGGACTGTAGTGGAAAGTTGGGATTACGTCTCTATATGCGTATGCGTGGGCCGATCGAGAAGTGCCCAAGATAGCCAGCATGGCAACGAGCACCAAGTGTCGCATTGCGAGGGAGGACATGTCCCTGAGAGTACGGGCGTATGGAGAACAGACTCTATATGGTCGGATGTGGATGTCGATGTTGGGTAGAGGCGCTGTAGAAATTCTCATCAACAGCAGTATGTGTAGTCATTGGTCTCGCTCGAGGTCAAGAAGGGAAAAGACCCTGAAACGTATAAAGTACAGAATACAGAGTAATATAGAGTTTGGCTCTCACGTATGTACTATAGACTCGCGCGGCGACAGGCGTCAGGAGTACTGCACGGTTATGTACACGCGCCGGAGAGCGATGTGCACATAGTACTCCGTATGTGAAATGGCCTCTCGTATATGGTGGGGCAGGGGCCATACACTATCGCGCATAGTTGCACCCAGATACGAGATGTGAGCAGATGGGAACAGACCATATCAGATCGGGAGCGGTAATGTAACTTACAAGCTTCATCACTTGCCCGAGTTGGGAAAGGTGTACGGTGTACTCCGTACGGAGGATGTAAGGATGTAATCTGTAGTAGGGTACGGATGCTCTCTGGTCTCTAGGTCTGAGGAGGGGCCGGGCATTCTCTGGCCAGTATTGCAGACGACAGGTCTCTTTAGCCTGACGCACTGTGTCTGGTGTCTGGTGTCTGGCCCAAACTGTCAAGTCAGTCAGTCCAATATTGACAGCTTGTCGCAAAGAATCTCGCAAAGAATCTCGCAAAGAATGGGCGGCCGGATCTAGGAACTCCCGTTCCACTGGCATTGCTGGACAGGGCAGGGTCATGCTCGAGATGTGTGAGATTGCCGTCCCGTCCTGCTCAACTTGGTCTGGGGTTGTTGTCCTGTCGGCGCGTGCGTCAAATGTCAAACGCGGGCGGCCCCTGACATTTCAGCCTCGAGATTTGCCAAGCAGTAGGGGAGTACACCTTCCCTTCAGCTAGCACCACCACCGCATAAGTCATGACACTCCATCGATCCTTGAACCCTGCAAAGCCTTAAACTATGTATAAACTGGCAGATCCCGTTGATACCTTCTCCCACACTTGCGAGGGCCGGGAAACCCCCGGGGCAGCTGTCCTGATGTCTGGGCATCGCTGTCTCGGCCTCTCTGTCTTATGCCTGAGGCAGCCGACAGGTTGACGTTGCCGCAGTCATACTTGTCAATTTGTCCGCACAATGCAAGTACACATCCAGCCCGTTGTCTAGGAGCTTTACACCAACCACTCGTAGCACCAGTAGGGACTTCAAGCTGACGTGATACCCGGAATCATCTTGGACAAGCTGTCGGCAAAGCCTTGTTGTCGCCCTCTTCCCTGGCCTGTTCGACCTCCAGCTCCGGCCGCTCTCGCTCTCACCAATTCCTGCCTGCGTTGGAGGAGGGACCATGGTCAACCTGCAGTAAGATGGTTGACATCATAGACAGGGCACCCGCTTAGACGCCGACTAGTCGGTGTCTCCGTTGCACCCTGCTAGACTGATTGTCTTGCTGTGCCCTGAGTGTCAGATATTGCGAGTGGACTCATGTCAACGGTGCAAGGACCTGTCCAACCGTGGCAACTCCCTGGGGAGGGTTGGGTTTTTTGCATAACCTGATTCATACGGACACCTGCAGTTCTTTGGCTTAACATGGGCAAATTTCCACATTGCAGTCCGTCTTGAGATCAAGTCCTACACGATGATTACCCATGCACGCACATATTTCATACTGATTAGCATGTTGTGCACCATTTATGCTCTTCAATCGTGGACTTGACTGCCCAGGAGCTTTGATGAAGCACCTAACCATCCCTCCACGCCGTGGACAACTTAATGTCTTTATTTGAAGCAACACCTGTGAGCGACCCGGGAGCGTCTCTTCTCTTCAGCCTCGGAATCCAGTCCCAACGGACCAAACGCCAATTTGTTTTCCACTTCCTGCGGGCCTGGTTGCTCTTCGCGGGGCTTCTTCCAACGTTGCTGGGTCAGTCTAGTCGCGTAGAGCTGGTATAGATTATAAGGTCTACCGATCGGATTAGCTCGACGGATTCGACAGTGCGTAGATCCGCTGATGCAAGGATCGACTAAGCCGTGGTCCTCGACCATATCGTTGTATCGAACAGGAAAGGTCGTGACAGCCTGGCTTGCTTGGTGCACAAAGCTGACTCAATAGTGGCGATCTCTCTTTGTCTGCTTGGAATCACTGCGCAGGTGCTGGACTTTCTCTTGCGATCGCTGACTGCTGTATCATAGTGTATCGTCACGGCCACGGCAGACCTGAGATTCCAACATTAAGAGTCTACGGAGAAAGGTGTTAACGGCAGGTGTCTTCAGATGATGTGTGCAGTATGTCTAAAAAGATACTCCGAGGGCGCATTGGCCTAATGAGAGAAGTGCTCAGAGAGCCTGAAAGTATGGTGTTTAGTGGACGCAGGCGGTCAGGCGGTGTCTGCCATCTTCACCGAGTTGCCTGCGCTGCGCAACCGGTCACTCATCCTCCAGCCAAGCCAGAGACAATCCGACAGTCACTGCAACGCACACACAACACAAGTGGTCAAGTCCTACTGGGGACAACAAAAAAAGAGAAATACTTTTTGGCATCTCCTGGTATCCCTCCTGCAAATCGGCAAAAACTCTAACCAGGAACCCAATTGGGGTCCTGGTCGAGGGAAACCTCTCAGTAGTGTAGAGTGGTTCTTTTGGTCTAGTTCGTCAGGTTACCTCCTACCATAGGTCCTCCGATGAGGCCATGAACGGTAGGGACCTTCTACCATCGTCTGTAGTCTCACTACTGCTGACACCGGTAAAGTGTAGGAATAGCGCTTGACTCTGAGTCAGTCCAGTCAGGGGTCCGCCTCAAGGATTCACGGCTTCGCCCAAGTGTAAGCTGTCTCACATCTGGTGTGTACACCCTCACGCCCTGACTAGCCTAGCTCGAGCCCTTCGGAGGGCCGTCGTCACTAGGGTCAGGACCCGGGATAGATATGAGAAATTGTTCAAGGGAATTTGGAACTTACAAACAATATACCTTGAATTTATGCCCGGGAGTGAAGCCTGGCGACCAATCACAGCGCCGTGTTGGGTGTTGGGTGCTGTGTTACTGCTGCAACTTCACTGCACCTGCAACGGTCACATGGGCTCAGGAGGACTCGCGTGATCTGGCTATTATTCTCATATTCTCATATTCTCATGTCAAATCTTCGAAGCATCATTCTGCACGAATCCACGCCCGCAAGCGAAGGCGAGGGCGCAACCCATGGAGCACAGAACTCTCCTCCTGAACCAGGGCAATATTGTGCTGGAAATCTTGCGCTTGATCACCTTCGGTGGGAGTCGCCAGTCTCGTCCGAGATGACCTACAGCAACACTTCCGTGACGTTGTTGGACGAAAAACAGTTCGCTGAGTGTCTGTGGGTGTCTACAAGCTCATGGTGGTTACCTACTGGAGTTTGTCCGCTCGTGAAACAGCAATTAAATGTAGGAGTCGAAAAGATGGACGTTCTCATGACTCAGGTGGCCAAGCTTCTTTGATCCGCAACGACTCGCGGTCCAGTATATCATTCTATTGACGGCTGGGTCAGCCCCCTTTTTTCTTTGCGGGGTCTCAAGCTAACTTGATGGAAGTATTATCCCAATTGGAATCCATCGCTAACTGCACATCCCGAACCGCGTATGCACTTGCCTCGCAGTGCTGACCCCTCGGCATCTAATGGCCGAAAGGTAGTTAATTGGTGGATGGGCCTCTGGAGCTATTTGGCTCACTCACTGGAGAGTGGCGCAGAGGAAGGTGATGATGTTGCAGTGGACTCGAGTGAGGCCGTTTCTGAAGGAATTGGCATGCAAGAGTGTACTCAATGCGAAGTCTGGACAAGGAAGAGACCGAACCTTTCCGGGTTTTGACCAGTTGGCCGACCGTGTCCGCCATCTTGGGCTATCGTCAACGTCAAGACAACACTATGGCCAGACGGTCTGGTGTTTGGACAAACGGAAAATAGGGCGAGTATTGCGTGATCCCAGGCGGTAAACCCGATGCCACGCAGATTTGGAGCTGAAATGAATCGTGCAGAATCATGTCTAGTTTAAAACGTGGTGGGAGGTATGGATCGTTCTGGAACCAACTTGGACACGAGAGCGTTGCCGGGCTGCAAACTCCCGTCTGTGCTGTTGACGAATACTAGGGCAATATGGCAGCACCAGGGCCGAAGTGTATACCCCGTATGTCGGGCCAATGACTTTTGGAGGAATGCCGATTGAGGAGCACGCAATCTTCTGTATCCCAGTGGATGTAAGTATCGCTCTGATATACGGAGCAACGGTATACGGAGCAACATGCATCGTATCCATATCCATTGGTACACTGGGTCCATCATATGACTGCAATCCGGACGTACTCTGTGGTAGCCTCGATCAGTCGATTTGCTTCATGTTTTGACTCGAACGGCTTAGCAGCATGTCGAACAAGCCCTCGCATTCCCGTCGAGCCGCAGCAGCATTCACCGCCCATCGGAGGAGCGGGAGATCGAGATGGCACAAGAGAAACAGGGAGACATGGGACATGGGTTCAGAGTTCAGAAGAGAAGTGGAGTGGGCTCGGTGGTCTGAGCTGCGCTCGCTCGACTTTGCCTCTTTCAGGTTAGACTCGCTCAGTCCAGCTGCTTGTAGTAATTCATCAGCAACTGAGCAGAAGCTGCTGGAAACTGACACGGGGCATCCCGCTGACTATTCCTCCTTCCAGCCTGGCTGCCCCGCTAGCACCCATCGTAATAGGCCGTGTCAATCGCGGCATCGTCAGCAACAAGCGGGGAGGAATGCTGTCTCGCCCGCGAGCGGTGCCTGTCACCACCTTGTGGTTAATAGAGAGGCCTTAATAGGCTCGCACCCCTGCTCGCGGAGGCGACAGAGCACGCAACTCCCAGTAGCGATTGCTGAGGCCCTGTTAGTAATTCTTGCTCCGTCATTAGGCGCCGAGGGGCAACTGCGCAACTGCGGCAGGCCACCTTTTAAAGGGCGCGGGGTACTCCTCCTGCCTGGCTTCTTTCCTTCTCACCATGCACTGCACTTCTGCACTGCTTTCCACCTCCTTGTCTCATACTCGACAGAGAGCATTCGTCTCCTCTGCTCGCTCCCTTCTTCGCCTCTTCAGCAGTACAGCTTCGCCTGCACATCAGACCGACACCATGGGTGAATGCCCAGTTCACAATACCCTCCGCACGGCCAACGTCGGCGGCGGTGGCACCAGGAACAAAGACTGGTGGCCAAATAACTTGCAGCTGAACATTCTCCGCCAGCATAACGCGGTGTCGAACCCCTTGAACAAAGACTTCGACTATGCCGCCGCATTCAAGAGCCTGGACTATAATGCCCTGAAGAAGGATCTACGTGCGTTGTTGACCGACTCGCAAGACTGGTGGCCTGCCGATTTTGGTCACTATGGTGGTCTGTTCATCCGTCTGGCCTGGCACAGCGCCGGCACCTATCGTGTCTTCGATGGCCGTGGTGGTGGCGGTCAGGGTCAGCAACGGTTCGCCCCGCTCAACAGCTGGCCCGACAACGTCAGTCTCGACAAGGCACGCCGCCTGCTCTGGCCCATCAAACAGAAGTACGGCGACAAAATCTCCTGGGCCGATCTGCTGTTGCTCATCGGCAATGTGGCACTCGAAGACATGGGCGTCAAGACTTTCGGTTTTGCTGGTGGTCGTGCCGACACCTGGGAGGCCGACGACTCTGTCTACTGGGGTGGAGAGACGACTTGGCTCGGCAACGATGTTCGGTACGAACATGGCCACGAAGGTCCACAGGGGTCTGGGCACGGCGTGGTGGATTCTGATGAGCACAAGCAAGCGCATTCGGACATCCATACGCGCGAGCTGGAAGAGCCGCTGGCAGCCGCCCACCATGGCTTGATCTATGTGAACCCTGAAGGCCCCGACGGCATCCCCGACCCTGTCGCTTCGGCCAGAGACATCCGCACCACCTTCGGCCGCATGGCCATGAGCGACGAGGAAACCGTTGCCCTCATTGCCGGTGGTCACACCTTCGGCAAGACGCACGGCGCTGCTCCTTCTGACAACGTCGGTCCCGAACCAGAGGCGGCCCCTCTCGAGCAACAGGGCCTGGGCTGGAACAACAAGCACGGCTCCGGCAAGGGTCCAGACACCATCACCAGTGGCCTCGAAGTGACCTGGACTAGCACTCCAACCAAGTGGAGCAACAGCTATCTTGAATACCTCTTCAAGTACGAGTGGGAGCTGACAAAGAGTCCGGCTGGTGCCAACCAATGGGTGGCGAAGAACGCCGAAAACATCATCCCTGATGCATACGATGCCAACAAGAAGCACCTGCCGACGATGCTGACGTCCGATCTTGCGCTACGCTTTGACCCTGCATACGAGAAGGTCGCACGTCGCTTCCTCGAGCACCCTGATGAGCTCCATGACGCATTCGCACGTGCGTGGTTCAAGCTTTTGCACCGCGACCTGGGCCCACGATCTCGCTGGCTCGGCCCGGAGTTGCCATCTGAAGAACTCATCTGGGAGGATCCACTTCCATCAGTGAACCACCCTCTGGTCGACGACAATGATATCGCTGCCCTGAAGAAAGAGATTCTGGCAACCGGTGTGGCACCTGCCAAGTTCGTGAGAACCACCTGGGCTGCTGCTTCCTCTTTCCGCGGCACTGACAAGCGTGGTGGTGCCAATGGCGCCCGCATTCGCCTTGCCCCGCAGAAGGACTGGAAGGCGAACAACCCACAGCAGCTGAGCGAAGTGCTGAGCGCTTTGGAAGGCGTGCAGAAGAAATTCAACGGCGCTCAGTCAGGTGGAAAGAAGGTGTCGTTGGCCGACCTCATTGTGCTGGCCGGAAATGCCGCGGTGGAGAAGGCTGCCGGTGTCTCCGTTCCCTTCACGCCTGGCCGTACGGATGCCTCACAAGAGCAAACCGACGTTGAATCCTTCAGCCATCTGGAGCCCAAGGTTGATGGATTCCGCAACTATGGCAAGTCCACGCACCGAGTTCGCACCGAACAATTCCTCGTCGACAAGGCGAATCTGCTGACGCTTACGCCTCCGGAACTGACGGTGTTGATTGGCGGCCTGCGTGTCCTAGAAGGCAACTACGATGGCTCTTCCCTCGGCGTGTTCACCAAGCGTCCTGGTCAACTAACCAATGACTTCTTTGTCAACCTGCTAGACACCAACACCGCTTGGAAGGCGACGGATGCCGCCAGCGAAATCTTTGAGGGCACCGACCGCAAGACTGGTGAGAAGAAGTGGACTGGTTCCCGCGCTGACCTAGTCTTTGGAGCCCACGCCGAGTTGCGTGCCATCGCCGAGGTCTATGCCTCCGCAGACGGACAGGAGAAGTTTGTGAAGGACTTTGTGGCTGCCTGGGACAAGGTGACGAACCTGGACCGATTCGATCTCAACACTGCGGCCGACCCTGCCAAAGCGAGGCTTTGAGGGCCCAACATGGGACTGAAGCAAAAACTGGTGCTCTGCTGTAGCTAGAATTGATAGTGATCATGAGTATGACTCGTAAAGAGAACAATTCACGACATACACACATCTCGCGCCGCCTTGTCGAGCTCTTAGTGCTTCCTTCCGCTCTAATAGCACTAGTCCATTAGTCTCTGAATAGCCGAGAGCTGATTCGTCCAAGTGTGAAAAGATATGATTGTCATTGGTGTCACACTACTACTAGTGAATGTACTCCGTACTAGTAATCATTCATTCTTGCCATTTATTATCTCGCTTCCAACTGCGCTTGACTTCCACCTACTCTCCCCCACACCAGCACTCCTCTGTACTCTGTATATCGCCATCATGTAAGAGATATCATTCTTTTGCAGTCTTCCGGCCCACGATGAGCTTCTCCTCCGCTTCACCCACCGACTCTGAATCTCTTGCCTCCGCCTCCAGTTCCGACAACGAGCAAACCCTTTCTCCTACTGTCGCACCGCAGACCTCGCCACAGAGCCAGCGGCCCAGACCCGCTCAACCACCACGGCTCCCCTCCCCTAGACTCTTTCGCGATTTCTTTAATGCCATGTCCGATAGCGGCTCGCGCAGGCAAGCAACCCTCCCTCTCACGAACTACCAAAACTCCGTCCAGGACGTCAGCCGGGCCCTCTATAGCGCAAATCGAGCCTTGCAGAACGCTCAAGAAGCCTTTCAAACCAGAAGGCTTAGAGCAGATACCGGGGTGGCAAACAATCAACCCGTCGATTTGACGAGTAGCTCGCCTGATCAATCCGCGGAAGCTCATTTTTTCTCGCAAACCACCCATCCTCACGATTCCTCTTCCCACCAAAGATCAAGAAGACTTAATACGCTTGACGAACCAGTCTACGGCATTCGTCCCAGCATCCCACTGCTCGACCCGTCTGATCCTCTCACTCTCGTCAGGTTCTGGCCCATTCCTGCATCAAATCCACCGCGGCTTCCGCATCCCGACCAAAACATTCGACTACAGTCCCTGGTGGACGAAGAAGCGATAAATCGGCAACGGGAAAATCATACAAACTGGGAACGTACTCAAGCCCGGAACCGGCAGCGTCTACAAAATCCCGCATCCACCATGTCCCCTCCGTCGTCCTCCTCATCTTCAAGAGCGATACAACCCGGCCAAGTTGGCTCGACTGCACCAATAGACCTGGCAATCGAGTCAGTTGATCTTACCGGCGTCGACGATAATGCTAGTCTCTCCGCGGCTCTGGCAAAACAACATCAGGATGCCATCCTATCTCAAAATTCAGGCACAGATTCTGGCCGAACACCGTTAACAGCATACAAATGTCCTGTGTGCATGGATACCCCGACCGACGCGACCTCTACGGTCTGTGGCCATGTCTTCTGCCACCGCTGTATCATGGACACACTGACTTGGTCTATTGAACAACGTCGTGAGGATGCCCCTCCTAATCGCAAGGTTCGAGGGGTTTGTCCCGTCTGTCGAAAGCAACTCGACACAAAAGATACCCCCGGGGCTGCCAGAAGTTTGATCCCGCTGGAGCTCAAATTCCTGGTGAGGAAGCGGAAAAGAGATGACAAGGGCAAGGCGAAGATGGTCAAGGCCGAAACTCTGAGTGGTGACGAGGGCGGGGACGATCAAATAGGCAGCGAGAAGGAGAACGTGCGGGCAGGCAAGGCCAGAAAGAGGGAGTCTACTGCGGATGCGTTCTGGAGCCAGTTCTTGGCTGATTGAGAGGACTGTGGATGCAGCAGGCTCGGATTTTGGCGACGAGGCTGGTTGTCCTGTGTTGCTTTTTTCTTAAAACCGGGTTTACGTGGGGCAAAGCTGTTTATGATTGACGATGATACCCATGCGTTACAAACCACCACGGCATTGCGGGCGAGTGTCTCTTGTCTTTGTTTTGCAGCTACCGGCCCAAATTTGCATGAAATGATCAGCGCGGCGTTGGGGGGGATTCGGATTCGGGAAACGGCATGGTCAGCAGTCTGAGTTCTGAGTCTGTCTACCTCAGCTATAGTACCTGACCTAAGAAGGAAATAATACTACACATACACCTACATGACTTGAAGTACCTACCTATACCTAGGCACGACATAGTAGAGTACTACTTGCTACCTGACCTTGGTGGTACACTGACGAAGATTCCTGACCTTAGTGGCACACAGACGAAACGAAACACATGCACATGCACATGCACATACACATACATATACATATACACATACACATATATATATATACACATACATATATATATATATATATATATATATATATATATACATATAGGTATACATACACAAGGTAAACATACACATACACATATGCATACCTAGGTACGCATCAAGGCATGCGGCGGCGGCGGCGGTGGCTGTTCTATACTGTCTGCGGATAGTACTGTTCACCTTCTCCAAGTATATACCTTCAGGTAGGTAGTTAGTAGAATAATCACCACGCTCTAGCTACGGTACGGATACAGTACTGATACAGTACTGAGAACGAGCTTTCCAAGAGGTATCTCAGATGTCGCTCGCCACGCCAAACATGGTATTATCCTAGTAGTACATAGTACATAGTACACGTGGGTACAGGACCGGCTGACGGACAGTCAATGAAGAATCAATCACTCGTGATCCTTCTCCATGGCGGGAATGCCACACTCTAATAACAGTCATGGCCAAAAGAAAAAAAAACAGAAAGCCCTCCAACGCCTCGCTATCGTATACGGGATGTCAAAGAATAGAAGCACGGTATATAGATACATACTAACCTTCAGTTGGCACACCAGTCGAAAATTTGCCAATGCCAATGCAGCCAGCCCACGCAAAGAGTCGAGACTCAGCTGAGACTCTTCAGGTCGAATTGTAAGGATTGAGCTATTCATGAAGATCCAGTGAAATCTGAAGCTGGCCTGCTGCACGGCAGGATTAGAGGGGGCTAGAAGAGACGATCATTTCTTCTGCAGCCTTCTCTTCCTCCCGCGTGCAATGAGGGCCTTGTTGGCCCATCGTACGACAGCGCGGGTCATGACATCACGCATGAGAAGCAGAAACACCACCAAGCTGACTGGCGCCGCGATCACCCAGAAGAAGGCGTCGCTATGCTCCGATACGCCCGGGAAGGTGTGAAAATTCATGCCGAAATATCCCGTGAGAAAGCTCAAGGGGAGGAAGAAACATGTCACGATGGTCAGCTGCTTCATGCTCTCGTTCTGATACGCCGACACGGTGTTGAAGATCAGGTCGACGAGATTGTCTGCGCTACGGCGCATCTGGTCGTATGAATCCTGAATGAGGAGAGCATGGTCTTCGACGTCGCCGAGGTATGTGATGGTCATTGGCGAGATACTCACGCCAGACATAATGCTGGTTTGCTTGCGCGTAAAAGGGTGCGAGGGCTTATTGTGGGCGAACTCGCCGCTGGGTACGCGGACAACTGGGGGGGCTGCTTGCGCGTCGGTTTTGTGGTCTTTCAGCGCGCCGATCAGCTGGATGATAGGGGCTATGCCGTTTCGAAGAATGCCGATTTCAGACGTCAGAATGTATAAAGTAGTGGACTGGTGAATATCCGGGTCGGTGAGGACGTCGAGCTCCAAGTCGCCGATGGCATCTTGGTAAGCTGTCGTGACCGGGAGTGCTAGGTCGATTATGGCATCAAGAATCGCCTGTGCAAGCATCGATGCGTCGGACGATTGGCGCAGGATGGTCCCGGGAGACTGTAGGCGGTGGATGATGGGTGTTTGCACGTCATGAGCCGAGTATTCGAAGAAGGATATGACCGTGTTATCAGCGCATAGGAAAACGGACACCTGCTCGACTGAGACGCCGATGCCTTTGCGCCGCAATACGGCATGTCGTTCCATATATTCAATGCGGTCCTGGTTGGGTCCGGCATGATATCGCTGCATGGTGCGGATGTGCTTGGGCGCCCATGGAGTCCCAACCTTGCTCGCCGTGCGGAGACTATTGGAGGGATTGAGCCGGTTGACAATATCGGGCTCTCCAGCTGGCGCCTTTCTCTTCTTAGGTTTCCAGATGTCATCCCAGAGAGAACGGATGGCGCCCTTGCTTCTTTTTTGCTCTCGCTTCCGCCTTTGACGTTCGGTGATGATTCTAGCCCCGTAATCAGATTCTTGTTCGTCGACCGGGCCAAAGTCAGAGTCGCTGTCCGATGAGGAAAACCCCTCTTCGTCTTCGAGATTGACAAGCTTCTGCAACGGCAGCACCATGTATGTATGGTCACTGTACCAGTCCACCTTTGTCCGATTTTTGGTATTGAGCAAGTCCTCAATGGCAAGCCGGTGCAGCCTTTTGTGGTTCCCCAGGAGTCTGATCACGTCCCAGGACAGTCCGTTAACATTGATCCACCTGACTTCCGCCCACGGTGCAGGCCCTTTCTCCAGGAACTCTTCGATATTATCGTTGTCCAGATCATATGTCGACACGTCCTCATTGCTGAAGTCCACCACCGTGATCTCACATCGCTGCTTCAGGCTTTCGTGGGGCAGGGGCTCTTGTGGTCCCTCGCTATACGGTGGAGCCGTTTTACTGGTGTCAATTCCCGGTTCCAGTCCGGGGGCCCAGCCAGTAGTTCTGCCCATTCCTTCCGTGCCATATATGAGGTTGTTAGCTGTGTCTGAGCGAGCCCGCCTGCGCAGTGTTGCCTTGGAGATATTGGTATCTGAGCGATGGAGCGGTGGCAAGTGGCCGTCATTGGCTTTCTCTGCGTGGTGGTGTGCTGTGGCTTCGGTATTCTCCTGGATGTGGACGTGGTGAGGGGGAGTGTTTCGCGGGTGGGAGGACCCAGGAGGTGAGGTCTGCGCTTCCACATCAGTCTCGTGCGACCGTCGACGACGGCTTCGAGAATGCCGCCTCAAAGACTCCTGCGAGAGGGAATTGGCCTCGGAGGATCTGCTCTCGCGTGACACAACATGGGACCCATGGGGATGCGCCAACGCTGGCATCTTGAGCCGGAACTTGGAGCCCTCGTTACAAAGCAGACGGCCCAGCTTATCGTGGAGGGCGAAGCAACATTGGCGCAATACGCATGAAAATAGTGTAGAAGGAAAAGGACGCCCGCTACATTGTACGTGGAATGTGGGAGGATCAAAGGAGCGACTAGCTGAGCAGCGCAACTGCGGACAACATTGATGCGGGGGACAGTGATTGGTCTCGGAGAGCTTTACCGAAGCATGATCAGCCAAGCTTTTCTGGCCCAAATAAGCTTTTATGAACTAGTGTGTACTTGGTTAGCATTGCTGGGAATGCCCGAGACTTGCCCCGTTCGACAGGAAGGTAGTGCCGCCCTATAGTACAGCTATGTGGCATTGTATGGAGTATGTACATATACTATGTTGCTAGTCACCTTAGGTAACAGTAGGTGGTCAGTAATACGACGCTCCTTCTACTTGGACGGGCCTTGACTACCTCCTGCTGTACAGAGACACGGATAGTCTAATGCGGTATACTGTGACTCTGCATCATCAACACTTATGGGTGTGTCTGCGGGCCTTAGACCAGTCACCTGTTGCTGGTACCTGTAGGTAGCCTTGAGGTGCTGGTATAAGGCAGCTCAACCCTTGACCTGGGATACTAGTGATCTACAAAGGACAACGCGGGCTGTGTACTGGGTTGACTGATCATTGCTATTGCCACGATAAATCTGACATGTCAGGCAGCATGAGCATGTCGTAGTCCACCCAGTTCAGAGACAAACCAGGCGAAAGGCCCGGGCCATGGGTAGCATCGCCATCGACTATGCCAGCCTGACGATTCGTGTCATCCTCACCGTCCCTGTCTCTGGATGCCAACTCGCTCTGCCATGCCATCTTCAAGGCATGGAACTGCCTGATGCCGAAGGACACGGCTTCATCTTCTTCACCTCCATCGTCCAGCGAACGCAGCTGCTCGAAAATATGTAGGACCTTGTCCAAGGTGGCCGTCAGATCAACCACCTCTCGTGCTGCAGCCGAGTTCCACGCCGTGTCCTTGCTCGTGGTGATGTTGTATAGACAACATATTACATACTTTAGCTGCGAGTAAGTGCTGCACGGCATGATGTAATACATCTCGAGGGACATGGAGAAGAAGGCGTCCAGCCATGCCTTGACGCAACTGAGAAGGCGTTGGTAAGCCTCATACCGCCGCAAGGCCGGTTCGGTGGGGCGGGACGTCGGCGACTTTGCTATCGCCGATTCGTGAATGATGAGCGTGGTGAAGTGGTATAGCTCGAGCATCGTTGCTGATGACAAGAGGTCAGTCTTGAAACAGGTCAAAGAATGAGGTTAAATTGACCTACGGTTCTTTTCAAACTCGATACTGGTTCCATTGACGCCCGCAATGTCGTCAAGTTGTGACTGGAGAGCGTCCACGTAAGGAGGAGGAATCTCTACGCCACTGGTTTTCCACGACGAGTAATGGATTTGATTCACAATCAACTGCAATTTCACTTGCGCAACGAGGACCTTGTCCTGTGGCAAAGTGCTGTTGTGAGCAAGGTAGGAGAGGTACTCGTCTAGATGTGGCGACCAGCGGAGCCCGTCAGCCGCCTTGAAGGTCTGCGACATTCTGTATATACAGTATCAGGTGAATTGCCAGGAATGCAACGAGATGGCATCAGTGGAAAGTGGAAACCGAAGCCCGTTGAGAAGACTGACCTTGAAGTAATGACGAAGGCGCCCAAGACGGCTCGGCGTTCCTCAATGGTGCGTTCATTTCTGGCCGGTGGCTGGCACATGGGCATGCGAATGCCAAAATAGGATCTACTGGTGAGTTCTGGCGGAGGCTGCTGAAGGCCCAAATCCCAAACCAAGGTGACCGCGAGCTGGGATGCCAAGCAGGCGAAGTGCTTATCCATTCCATACCGAGGAAACCTGACTAGCAAGTCAAACCCAGCCCTGGGCAACAGATCGGGTTGGGAACGGAACTGACCAGGTCACATAAGTAAGGATGCCAAAGAGCAAGTCCAGGCTCCGCTCATCGCCCGCAACGACTTTCTGGGCGATTATTTTTCTTGCCTGCTTGCCGAGAGAAGATCGTGTTTTGAACGATTTGGAGGCCACGCTCATGACAGCCAGCCAAAAGAACGGGTACGTGTCTCGCAGCTGGAGAGCGGTCGTATCAGGAGGTAGATAGATGTACGGGATAAACGGCTGTGCTCGTTCATGCGTTAGCGGTGTGATCCTGTCCACGTGTTGTGACGCATGTCAATAGATCAAGATGGTCTGTTCTGGTCAGCCTCACTATCATCTCCTCCCGAAACCTTCGGAGATTTTCTGTCGCCTCGATATCCGGCAACTCGTCAGAGCAAGTCTCCCAAGATGCCGGAGTCATGGTAGCGGTGGGAAATGTGTCGTCCCTGGATTCAAAGCTATCGTCCTCCGAATGCTCCTCACCCGTTTCACCGTGATCCGACTGTCCAGGCTTATGTTGAGCCCGGAGGAGGGAGACGAGGTCGTTGAGTTTCTCCTCGAGCCTGGCCGTCCGTGGGACAGCATGGCGTTTGGGGCCGCGTCGTTTTGTTGGGGCTGAGGGCACACAATCTTTCTTTAACCGGTGGCATCTGATTCTCTCATATGAGCCGATCATGCAATGTAACAGGTTGCACACGGACGGTGAGAGTATCGCAGCAGTGGCAGCGTAGGGGGTTGGAGATGGCACCGAGAGGAATCAAACAAGCCACACACCTCTCGCAGCTTATGCCATCCGCTCGAGGGATGCATTTGCATTTGATCCGAGCACAACTGGTGCAGGCTTTGCCGCCTTGGGCGCGGGGCAGGGAGGGAGATTGCTGGTCATCCATGCCTGCACACAGGCGGTCAGTCATTCCCGCCGGTGTGATTCATCGATGCCGGATGGCCCACCGATGTTGTTATTGTGGTTGTCTGGGAGGGTGAGCGAGGAGGGAAATCCGGGTGAGGCGGAAGCATTTAGGTGACACTTGGTGCGGCGGACCCGGGAGATGAAATTTGGGCCGGCTCCGGCTCTACTGAAGGAGTGGGAGGTCACTAGCACCTAGGCTCGTACCCAATAGTCAGGTGCATGGACCAAGGTTTCTAACTCAGGTAGTACTAGTTGGTGACTAGCAGGTGACTAGTGCCCATAGAAACCTACGGAGGAGCATTACATCATTACCGTATTATGACGTAGTACTCCATATAGGGTCAGTCAGTATACTGCACGACACTATAGCATCCCACGGAGTATACTACACTATACTACAGTTGTGTGTGGTAGAGGCGACATTGGTTCTGTCAGCCATGGAAAGCATAAGATGCACATCGTTCTTAACGGCAGCAGGAGGATATCGGTATCGATATTGACGACGTCCACCCATCCAAGGCGTCAGGCATGTCGCCACGGGATCCGGGCAATCGGGGCCAGGTCTATGTTCCGGGTCCGGATTGTATAATGCATACAGACCGATCAATTGCTTCCTGTATTCTCCGTCGCCTTCTAGAAGTCCAAAAGTCCCCTGATCTCGCCCCAACCGGACAATACTTCTACTGCCGGTCCCTTTTCTACCAAGGCACATAATGTCCCTCTTTATAACCACCTCGATCGAAATGTCGAGGAGTACATATTCTCAAACCACAGCATCTTACCGCAAGCATGGAGACATACAGTGAACCTACACACTCCGACCCTTCGACTTCGGAGCAGATGGCTATGGCCTCTTCGTCACCGCCTTCTACAGATGCAGATCTCGAAGACAAGACGAAATCACCCAAAACGGACAATGTGGAGGTTGTCACTGGAGCAAGGTTGCTTCTGATGCTCGCCAGCTTGTCCCTCGCATGCTTCCTGATTCTGTTGGACACCTCCATTGTGTCTACGGTAGGCAACTCCATCACAGACAGCATTCTTCTCGGGACGGCCAACTGACAGTGTGCTTCACTTCAGGCGATCCCCAAAATCACCGACCACTTTCATTCTCTCCCAGATGTCGGCTGGTACGGGAGCGCCTACCAGCTTGGGAGGTATGGCATATCGCAGTCTGTGTGCCCGTGTCTGAATGCTAAGATTTGCATCACAGTTCGGTCCTGCAGCCGTTGACGGGGAAGATATACAACCATTTCAGCTTGAAGGTGCGCAGATATAAACAGGAGAATTGGGGTCTATACAGTATGCCAAACATCCAGGCTGACGTTGCGCGAATCAGTGGACATTCATAGCCTTCTTTGCCATTTTCGAGTTGGGATCGGCCATTTGCGGAGCCGCCCAGTCGTCTGCTATGCTCATTGTCGGCCGCGCTGTCTCTGGCGTAGGCGCATCCGCTCTGATCAATGGCGCCTTTACCATCGTTTCGAGCTCGGTGCCTCTCGAGAAGCAACCCCGTAAGTTCTGCAATCACAATCACATTCGGCCTGAAGAAGACTGACACGGGGAACAGCACTGACAGGTTTACTCATGGGAAGTGAGTTGTTCCCAAACCCTTGTATGCCGTTGCAAGTCTGTCTAACAGGCAAGTGCAGTTGCCCAGCTAGGCGTTGCAATTGGGCCTCTGGTCGGAGGTGCTTTCACCCATGGCTACACTTGGCGATGGTGTAAGTACAGCTTGAGACAGTCATGAGCAAAAGTTCTAGGTATTGACCACTGTGCAAGGCTTCTACATCAACCTTCCGCTCGGCGCCTTGGTGGCATTCCCGCTCATCCTGATGCATATCCCTGAGCAAGTGCCGAAAGAAAGCCCCGGATCCGCCTTGCGCAAAGTTCATCATCACCTCGACCTAGTCGGCTTTGCTCTCTTCGCCCCAGCTGTCATCCAACTCCTCCTAGCCCTGCAGTTTGGCGGCAATCAGTTCGCGTGGAATTCGTCCCAAGTGATCGGTCTGTTCTGTGGAGCTGGCGCCACCTTCATCGTCTGGCTGGTTTGGAACTATCACAAAGGGGACGACGGTCTGCTGCCAGTGCCGACCATCAGACGGAGGGCGGTTTGGATGAGCGGGCTGAACTACACGTTCCTGATGTCCACCCTGTTTGGCGCTTCATACTTCCTGCCCATCTATTTCCAAGCTGTGAAGGGAGTGAATGCTATAATGAGCGGAGTATATCTGTTGGCTACCATACTGCCTCAATTGGTTGGAGCGGTTCTTTCAGGCACTCTCAGTAAGGTCCCCCACATACGGTTCTGTTCGCGACAACAATTGGCAGGCTGACAGCGAGTGTAGTATCGAAAATTGGCTATATACCTCCCATATCTATCTTCGCCGCTACGCTCACGTCGATCGGAAGTGGTTTGTACGCCATGCTTCAACCCGGCACATCAACTGCAAAATGGGTTGGATACCAAGTCTTGACTGGCTTCGGCCGGGGTACGGGCTTTACAACGGTATTGTTGTTTCCACATCAGCGGCACTAGGCTACAGTATACTAACAATATTCCACTGCAGCCCGTCACCGCCGTCCAGCATGCGGTCTCGAAAACCGAACTCTCCTCAGCCCTGGCGTTCATCGTGTGGTGTCAGTATATCGGTCCCGCCATCTTTCTGAGCCTGTACAACACCATTTTCGACACGAGCCTGCGGCCTCAACTACGCGAGCATGCCCCAAATACGAATGCCAACGCCATTATCATGGCCGGTGCCACCGAGTTTCGCCGTATCGTCCATGCTCAGGACCTGCCGGGAGTCTTGGTGGCGTTCTCCAATAGCTTGGACCGCGTCTTCTACCTGGTAGCTGCGGCCGGGGTGGTGGCCTGGTTTGCTGCGTGGGGAATGGGCTGGAAGGACATTCGCAAGACTAAAGAAGAGTCGCCTGCGGACTCTACCGCGAATATTGACGAGGAGAAGGACCAGCACGACACCGACAACAGGGTCTGAGATGAGAAGGATAATTGTACATCGCTGTGCCATAACCGACGTTAGAAATAGACCTTGATCTGGCACACATCTGCGTGCATAGCACCTACTAAATTCAACCTTTTCAAAAGCAGCCCCTAGTCTTGACTGTGTCTCTATGGTTAGGCTGACTCTACCTACTAAGGTAAGGAGTCACCAGTATTCAGGTGTAAAGCGGCCTGTCCTGACATACCTTAATATACTAACCTGTACCTTACGGCAACCGTCCACATACTCTGTAATTCCTAGGTACCTACCACTTACTATAGGTAGGTCGTGGTTACCAGGTAGTGTTGCTGTAAAGTCCAATCTGGGAACCGGCCCGCTATGTCATCAATCACGTCACAGGAAATGGTCACCGGCAAGATTGCCCATTCGAGCAAAAAGGAATAGTCTGACTAAAAGTGTTTTACATCCTCCCTCGCCAAAGCATCTGGTCGTCCGCTACAGGCATCTGAGTAATCCTATCGTCAGACAGCTGACACGATAGCCGGAATACAATTACAATCTGCGCAACGGACACATGTCCAACCGCTACTGCAAGAACCCAGAGAGGACGAACGCGTACAATTGCAGACCACCGGCGACGGCGACTTCGCGCTCAGCTATCGAAGACACCGAGTAGATCACCATCTATGCGGGTGTTCATCTGTGGCTGCGTTGTCTGAAGCAGCCACCCCAAAATCCCGGCCCAAGCCCTGGCAAATGCACCAGGCCCTGGCTGACTGAGTGAAGCCTAAGAAGTACTGTCCCTTGTACCTACGGGCGAGAAGAACAATAAAGACCAAGACCAAGACCTCGACCTAAGGAATAGCAAGGGTTATTTTGGTACATGAAATTTTGTTCGGTCCTATCCAAATGCTCAACACCAAGGGCATCGTGGTCTTCTCCGGCGGGAGCGCCGCCAACAATCTCGTCGACGTCTTCGAGGCCGTACGGGAGAACAAGGACTGCCCGCTGAGCTACATCATCCCGATCAGTGACAACGGCGGCTCGTCGTCGGAGCTGATCAGGGTCTTTGGAGGGCCAGGCATAGGGGACCTCCGCAGTCGCCTCGTCCGACTTATACCAACGGAGCCCCCCTCGCCGGAACGGTCGGCCATCTCGTCTCTCTTCAACCACCGCCTGTCGGCGACCTCTTTGGTGGACGCGGCCGGCGAATGGCAGTCGATCGTGGCCGGCACGGCTGAGCTGTGGCGGGGGATCCCGTGGGCCAAGAAGGAGTTGATCCGCTCGTTCTTCAACCTGCTCAATCTCGAGATTCTGAAACGGTCGAGGCCTTCGTCGACGTTCGACTTCACCTCCGCCAGTGTCGGAAACCTGTTCCTGACGGGTGCGCGGCTGTTCAGCGGCAGCATCGAGTCGGCTATCTATCTACTGAGCAGCATCTGCGCCATCCCAGACGGCGAGGTGCAGGTGGTTCCTAGTATCAACTCCAACTTCTCCCATCACATCGCAGCCGGACTTGCCAATGGAGAGGTCATTGTGGGACAGAACAACATCTCGCATCCCACGGCCGCGACAGCCTTGGACATGCCGGCGGTTACAGTCTTGCCTGACACGACCACCAGCCACAGGATCCGCCACAGTGTGGACCATACAGAGGAGATCGAAGACGCCAATATCCCAGGGACGCATCCCAGTCTCCGCCAGCGGAACATTAAATTTACCAAGGACGAGGATGAAGATCTGCCGGCACGCATCGAGCGGATATGGTACATCAATCCCTACGGTCAAGAAATGCTCCCACCCGCCAATCCTCGAGTCATCTTAGCCATCAAGGATGCCCAAGCCATCATCTACTCCATCGGTTCACTTTACACCTCCATCATTCCGTCCGTCGTCCTCAAAGGCGTCGGTGAGGCATTGCGCTCTACCCCGGCTCGTCACAAGATTCTTATCCTCAATGGCTCACTCGACCGTGAAACGGGTCCAAGTTCGAGTCCGTTCACGGCCTTTGACTTTGTCGAGGCCATTGCTCGTGCCGGTGAAGAATCTCGAGGAAACCCCTGGAGACTGGCCCTCCATGATTCACTGTCAGATGAGACTTTCACTTCTTCGCTTGCAACATCTGCTACGGCTTGTAGGCACGACTTGCTGGTCCCCGACACATCGGCCGGTCCTAATCTAAACACTGCAGGTGGCGATTCCATCTATCGGAAATACGTGACCCATGTCATCCATCTGAGTGGCGAAGGGGCGCCGCGCGTCGATCGCGACCAGCTGGCTTCCCTCGGCATCGACTGTTTGAAGTTGTACGGGCGTAAAAGCGCCAAGGGCCTGATGCTGTATGACCCACAAGCTCTCGTTGGAGCAATCGAGGCAATCCTCGGCAAGAAAGGGGACGCCATGGTGCTGAGTAGGAGTCGCCGCAACACTTATGATGGATAGTCCACGCCGCGTCGAGAGGAATGTCGCACGCGACGCTTCGGGCCAAGCCGAGATGCAAAATCTTCACAGCTGCCTCCTCTTGTTGTGCAACCATGCTGCAAAGGGCAACTTCCAATCGACTCTCCGAAGACTTTCGTCGAAGATGTCGAAGTCGACTTTCTGCAGCCGGTTGAGCCAGAGCTGCGTGCTGACCGCCGGGCCCATCACTATGCCGAAGCCTTTGTCGAGTTCATCGTTCCCCTTCTCGGCAGATGTTTTGCTGTATTCATGGCCTTCATCATTCATGTGCTCGTACTCATGTCCGGGATCTTGGTTGTCTTGAATGTTCTTCAGCATCGTCCTCGCTGTGATGAGGTGGTCAGAGGCCCGAGTGGCGACAGCAAAGACCGCATCACGAAGGCCCACCGCGCTCGGTCCATTTCGAAACACGTCTTCCTCTTGCACACCACATTGGGACATCACATCCAGAGGTAGCGTAATCACCCCTTGCTTTTCCCGCGTCGCGGGCAGGCCCTTCCCAGCAGGATTATTAGAGTGTTGGTTGGGTGGGAGCGGGAACGCGAGTAATGGAACTCCACGGAGCACAGCTACGATACCTGCCGCCTTCCCGACATGAGAAGCCAGGTGATCCATCGTGAGGGATTGCAGAGGAAATGCGGAGAGGGTGAGGTACAGAAGGGCGGAATATGTCGATTCGGCATAAGACTCCAGCTCGGCCACATTGGTGAACCCAGGATGGGTCAACTTGCGGTCTCGGGCGGTGATGATGCGCTGAAACCAAGTCTTGTTCAGCTTCATGCCTTGATTTTGATACAGGTACGAGGCGAGGAGAATGGCCACGGGTTCAGATGGAGGCGCGAGTTTGAACGTCTTGTCGATCGTGTCCCGCCAGAACTGCATCCTCATGGCACCTATCTGCGACATGGACACGACGTCCGGAATCCGTGCCAGTTCGATGTTGAAGGCGCGGGTGGCGAAATACGCCGGGAGCATATGAGGCCGGATGAAATGCGCCAGTGTGTAGGAGGGAGAATCATAGTTCCTGCAAGACTGTCAGTGCCAGACTCAGACTCGGAAGCAGAAGCAGGACCAGGCTCTCAAATAGTTTAGAACCTTGGGGCCGGGGTGGAGAAGCTTCTGAACCAGATAGGCCTACCGGACTAGGTTTGTGCAATAGACGTATGCCTTCTTCACATCTGGTGAATCTTGGTCAAGAGACAGTGCAGCTCTCCGGGTTGAAGAGAAGCCACGCTGCTGTCCCGATAGCGATCTTCGAACTTCCGCCGTTGTTCTGGACAAGAATGGTCCATGGTGAAGGTGAAGGTGATGGTGATGGTGGTGGAACAACGCCACCCTGACGTTCGACATGCTGGCAATTCGCTTCTATGTTCCGGTGCTCCTGACTTTCCCTACTATGTCAAGCGAGGATTGTAATTGGAGATTCGAACATTGCTATCAGATAGACGGTGAAAACAGGGGGTGACGTTGAACAATGGGGTCTGGATCCAAGGAGCAATGGCAGAATCATCGGGACCGCGGAAGCTCTATTTCCAGTCTATCTCCTCGAGGCGCAATGTTTGGGGTGACGTTAGATATGCATCATGGTGTATCATGCATGTAGGCAATACACTGGGTAAATACTTGGAGAAGCTCGAAAAATCACTTTAATTGCGGTCACGTGCCAACGCGACCGGTACTACCGCGGAGTATGACGAGGTAAGCCGCAGCTTCCAGGGAAAGCAAGAATGCCGAAGGTCACGGGACATTGAATTCTATGTACGGAGTACCACCGTCCAACACTCTTGTGCCTTTACATACGTGAATACCTGCTTCACCCCGCTCACAAGAGTCGATAGATTCCTCCATACTCCAAGCAAACCCTTGAACCCGAGACTGGGATCAGTGTCAAGTCGTCAGAGGATCAATCGCATATGCGGCGTCGTGTTTCTCAGCGCCAACCTCTCGCCTGTCGCGGTCCGTCATATTGATAATACGATTGACGGCAAGCCGGTACTGATTAGAATAGAATGCACCCAAAAGAAAAGGAAATGTGATAAACAGATACCCTGCTCGAGGTGTCAACGTCTCAATCTGCACTGCAGCAGGGAAATCGTTCACCTTCGTCGACCTTTCAATCAACATGCAGACGAAATCGACTTTCTGATCTCGCTTAAGCAGGACCTGGAGACTTCGAGTCCTGCCGAGTCGAGGATTGCCCAGAGACTGACTGAAAGAATCACTTCTCTAACCACTCGCTTGTCCTCAATCCGGGCACACCTTCCGTCGGTCTATCGAGCCGATGAACCGTTTGATCCGCCGACTAGCCCAAGTGCCCAAGTCCAGGCTCCTGATGCAGAGGACATTTCCATCTTGACCGCAATTGAGCATTTGGCATGGGGTCGAAGCTCAGGAAGCTGCTATCCGCACCATCATTGTGCCTGTCAATACCATTGGAACTCGTCTGATGAGCAGTCGTCGTCGCATAGCCAGGCAGACGACTTTGTGGGGTCGCAGATGGTCAGCTCAGTCAACCTACCCATCCCCGCGGTCGCGACAAGGCTGGTGTCATTCCATATGGAGCATATAGCCTGGCACCATAACTGTCTACACCGTCCTACCTTCCTGGCGCAATGCGAAACCTTCCGGGCCACGGGAAAATACCCGCGTCCGCAGTGGATGGCATTATACTGCTCTGTCCTCAGTGTTGCCATCTATTGTTTACAAAACAGCCCCAAATTCCAAAGTGAGTATTATCCGTGTCCAGATGTCCGGGTGGCACTGGATCTGTTCACATCAATGCTCGATATCTTGTACTCGAGTCATTTTCTCCAGCATGTCTCATTATACTCGATCCAAGCGATTGTGATTTCGACCGAGGTTGCTCACAATCTGGGGTTCAGTCAACTCAACGCGTGCCTATTGGCCGCGGCAATCAAGATGGCTGAATCTTTGGGCTTGCATAAAATTGACAAGGCCATTGTTGCTTCACCTACTGACCAGCAGCACCACAACGACATGCAAAGCGAGATGGTTCAGAAGGAGGTTGGAAAAAGGGTGTGGTGCCAAATGGTAGTGCAAGACCATTTCGCCATCCCCTTCACCGACTCGTACGGCATCAAGCCTGCTCAATACTTGACCGAGCTACCCATGAATGCGGATGATGACCATCTTGTGGCATTACCAGACTCGGTCCCGAGCATCAGCACGTACACTAGAGTTCTTGCCACCATCGCCCGACTGATGCCAGAACTGGCCGATGGGCTAGGACCACTGACCAATCGCAAACCGGTCCATGAGCAATATAAGCATGTCCTGCACATGGATCAGAAGATGCGTCAGCTCGTACATAACATTCCGACGTTTCTTTTAAGAAAGGATCAAGAACAGGAAGGCTGGTTGCCCTGGCTTGGGATCGCACGACAGAGCTTAGCAATTACTGCGGCAGAAAAGGTGACGTGAGCCTCCTTGATGATGGTTTATTCCCTTCAAGTTATATGGCCCATGGATGTTTTGGGTTTGATGTGGAGGCCGCAAACATGGATCCGTACTGACGAGATATATTAACACCATTGCAGATCATTATGATTCACCGGCCCTTCATCTTCCGATCATTCCAGTCGTCTGTCTTCGCCCACACTCGACGGACATGTGTGTCGGCGGCATTGACGATCTTGCGAGAACACGAAAACATTGTACAAGCAGGCGAGCTCTCTTTGTGGACCCACACTGCCTTTTGTATCACGGCCGCGGTGATCCTATGCTTTGAGATCAAGAACACTTCAAGTTCTCCAAATGACCGTTCTAGTCCAGCCACAATAGCAGGGCAAGTTCGTATTGAGGGTAGTGATGCACAAACGCTGTCGAGTCATTACCGAGACCGGATCCAAGCCGCTCGCAATCGCCTAGCCGATCGAAAGCATGACATTCTCGCGCGACGGGGGATCCTACTCATCAAAGCCATCCTCCCTGAGATTGATGACGACCACCACCACCACGACGGGGTAGATTTCTCATCGGAACAGTGGTCTTCTCCAGCCCACCAAACAGACAACAAAAACAATAAGGTCAACTTCAAAGACATTGTATCCCGATTCGTCACTGAGTACTCTTCTTCATCGCCAGGCCTAGAGCTGGAGGGGGCCAATCCACCGCCGCAGCAGCGACACAGGAACGAGGACAGGAACAGGGATGTGCCGATTCTGGTCCCTGAAGAGCAGCAACCAATGGAGCCCTTTGGATCCGAAGATCTCGCGGGCATGTTTACGGATGATGACTTTGAAGCCTGGTTCACTGAGGTGTTTGTCAGCAGTACGACGCCGTTGGATTTAAATACGTCTAATATATAAGTTGGGATTTCGACTATTTTCGTTTTCGATTTCCTAACTCCTAACTCCTATTTGTCAAACTTAGGCATTCCCAGCCTTGCCCTTTAACCAGAAGGCTGGTTTGGGCATACTATACCATATACATGCGCTCCCCTGCGACCCTTTGATAGAGAACATGGAACATTTCAACCTTTGACAGTATTCCCTAGTTCTTATTCCCTAGTTACGAACTACTATCTCTTTTCAAATCTGCCAACCACCCTTGATAAGCAAGAGACAATTTGACAACCAAGAGACAGTTTGATGACCAAGAGACAGTTTGATAACCAAGAGACAGTTTGATGACCAAGAGACAGTTTGATAAGTAAGGGACAGTTTGACAACCATGAGACAATTCAGGGCTTGGGAGGCATCTCAGCTCAGCTCAACACTGCAGACTCAGACTCAGACTCATGCTCCGACCTCAGATCTTCGCAAACCCCGTCTCGTTGACCCCAGCATATTTCCTATACGCTTCGGGAGCTTTGCCACTGGTCATGGTGCACTGCCACAGCAATCTCCGCTGATGTTCTCCGTACTGATACTGGGCCAACTGGCCCGTGATGCTGTGCATGACCCCCCTATTATGGAAGATGACCAAGTCGCCTTCCTTCCAGTCGTGGGCGTAGATGTTTTCCGCCGCCCAGATCCTCCTCTGGAAGCCGTAGACGATCTTGCGCACCTGCGCTACGTCGTCGACCACCCGCACTTGCCCGCTGGCCGGGTCGCGCGTGCAGAGTTTGTAGACGCAGCAGCCGTGGACTTGGAGAAAAGGGCGGGGATCGAGAGGGTTGCGCCAGACCATCTAGAGGAGAAAGGTTGAGTTAGTTTTGTCAATCTTAAACTTAGGCACTGCTGTAACTTCAAGGGGTATTCCCAGCCTTGCAAGCCCTTGAACCAGAAGACTGGTAGGCACGCCTGGATGGTCTGGACTCCCCATACCCCTTTGATAGAGAAGGAACATATCAACTTTTGACAAGACTGATTTCTCTCTCTCTCTCTCTCTCTCTCTCTCTCTCTCTGTGTGTGTGTGTGTGGTGTGTGCATGTGTGTATGTGTATGTGTATGTGTGTGTATGTGTCACTCACAGGATGCTCAGCCACCTTGTCCCACGACCATTCCGACACTTCATCGACTGGAGTCTCTCTTCCCACGGTTGGGATCGTCAGACCGTCTTCGGTGGCCCGACATTGTCGAATATATTCGTAAGCTTGTGGCGCATACGTCACCGTGGTGTTGAGCGCGAATTCCTTTTCGTCGTCGTCGAGAAGCTCGAAAGCCCGGGCTCCTGAGAAGACTAGATGCAAACAAGGTATAAGGTTAGTTCAGCGAAAAACATAGAACAAGGTCAGTTCAGGGCCAAAACATAGAACAAAAACAAAAGCTCCAGCATGGGGAGTGACCTCAATCTGTGATGGACGGAAAAACAAAAACAAAAACCCCGAGTACAGAGAGTAACCTCAATCTATGATAGACAGAGACAGAGACAGAGACAGAAAAAGAAAACCAATACGAACATGCAGTTGCTCCCGCAGCTATCTCCTTGTCGGGACCATTGGGGAACTTCAACTTCTGTTTGGCCAACTCGGGCACTTGGACTGCGTGGAGAATGGTCACTTCTCCAGGGAGGCGTTCGTAAAATGGCGTGTCCATGTGCCAGCGGTAAGGACGGGTGTAGCCCTGATCAAGCTCGTGCTGGGAGAGCGGAGTTTCGTGGAAGAGGGTATGATCCTTCAGATGGAGTTTGTTAGCCAGGGTCTTTTT
Organism: Capronia epimyces CBS 606.96; assembly: GCF_000585565.1. Classification (NCBI taxonomy): domain Eukaryota; kingdom Fungi; phylum Ascomycota; class Eurotiomycetes; order Chaetothyriales; family Herpotrichiellaceae; genus Capronia; species Capronia epimyces. The sequence goes on from NW_006912907.1 coordinate 725,928, forward strand.
ACAACAGGAGTGCAAAGATAGGGAACACGGCATTTTCTCTTTCTTGTCTTTGATCTTTTCTGTATCTCTTTTGTCTTTGCTTTTGGGTTTGGGGGGTTGGGGTTCTGGGTTTTGCCTCTTGTTTCTTTTCCTTTCTTACCAAATGCACCACTTCCAGGTCGGCGATGCCTTCATAATCCTTGAACCTGCCACTGCCGATAATGCCGACCTGCGGAGCGCGAGGGATCCGGCCAGCCTTGTAGGCGGACAAGATATTCTTGGGGTCACTGACCGCCTTGGGCCCGGCCGAGTGAACATCCGACGCGGTGGAATCGAAGACTTTGGCCAGTTGCGGGAGAAGAGTAGGGTCGATGCCCCTTTGGTTCCGGATGACCACGACCTGGTTCTCGAAGAGGGCTTGACGCAGCACGTCCTTGTCGGCCTCGGTGAGCTGCGACACGTCCAACAAGGGCATCGACGCCGGGAGATGCACTTCGGCCCCGATCCGTGAAGACTGCCGGACGTTGTCGGCCAAGGGCTCAAAGGACAGACCGTGGCCGTGGCCGTGGTCGTGGCCGTGGTCGTGGCCGTGGTCGTGGGTAGGAACAAGGGTGAGTCCGGGCATCTTGACGGCACAGTCGCAGTCCTGCCACTATCAGAGCTATCTTTTTCGTTTCCGTTCCGTTTTCTTTTCTGAGGCGCGTAATGCTGGGGGAGGCTCCTCGTCTCGTCGTGTCGTCTTTCGACAACTCACAGGGCTCTGTCAAGTCAATCGTATACTGATACTATTATGTAGTATGTATTTAGAACGACGTGGGATGTTCGATGAGGGACTGTCCATCGCCCCGTGTTCGTGGACAACAGCCCATTGTTATAGATGAACACATTTAGCGAGAGCACCGACTTCGTTCTGCTGGCTGAGCCTCCTGCAGAGACAAAAGGTGGATGAGTCCAGGTCAACTCACCCGCACCGCATGAATTCGGCGATAGCCGATGCATGAGATGGGATGGGATGTGTTAATGAGTACCAATCACCATGGAGAGTATCTGTGACCATGTGCGGGTGAATACACGAATCTCGCCCGCTCCGCTCCACTCGACGCCAGCCTGGCCCCTGAGAGGCTGAGGATAGAAGGAGGTGCAATCGAAGCGAAGCGGGCGAGATTGGAAAAGTCACCCGCATCCACCGTATTTGGTTACAATGTCCAAGGTACTAGGATCTTCCCATGCATGTATAGAGAGAGAGAGGTATATATATATATATATATATAAGAATCAATCACATAGTGGTTTCTAGACTTGTAACGACCGAAGATTCAAATCTTTCCCGTTCAATCATAACTTCTACCATGGCCTCCACCATGACTGTCACCACGACGCCATGTACCAGACCGCTTCCGAAACCGTTTGAGACATCGTCCATCAACTTCGGCGCCGAGATCAGCGGACTGGACATTGAAAACCTCAGTGGTAAGTAAGAACTCGAGTCAGGGCGGAATTTGAGATTGGAACAAAGTACTTTATTCTGAGAAGGAGAACCAACCAACAGACAATGACTTCGAACTCTTGAGGGTCGCATTGTATAAACACAACGTACTGGTGATCAAGAACCAACACCGCCTCTCGCCGAGGGCGCAATGCGAACTGACACGACGCTTCGACCCGGACGCCGACGTGTACAGCCATGGAAAGACGATCGACAAGCGGAGCGTGCTTCACAAAGACCTCACCACCATCCCACACCAACCGCAGGTCCAAGTGATCGGACACGGGCAGATCGAATCGTACGAAGGATTGACGAACCTCAAGTTGAAGCACCCACACCACCGAGTCTTCCACAAACACCCTGTTCCCGAGGCGGACGATTTCCACAAGACGCATTTCTACCGATGGCACATTGATTCGGCCATGTACGACTTGGACCCGCCGTTGGTGACATCCCTGTTGGCGATTCGAGTCCCCACGGGTAGACGTCAGCTCTGCACGTATGACGACGGGACCGGCGATGAGATGGAGGTCCCCTTGGGCACCACGGCGTTCTTCAGTGGATATCAAATGTATGACTTGCTCTCGGAGAAAGATAAGGAGTTCGCCCGCACGAGCCAGGTCGAGTACGCCGCTCATCCTTACATCTGGATGGCCAATGCAAGATCGAGGTCCAACGGGCTCGGGTTGTACTGCGACGGCCTGGAACTTGCAGACGACCAGCTGCCGCCCGTCGAGCCACACAAGATCAAAAGGTACCCCATGGTGTGGAAAAACCCGGTGACGGGTCAGCTGGCCATGATGGTCTACCCGACGCCAGCCAGGAGGATCCATCTCCAGGATGGCAGCGTGATTGACGACCTGGCCGAGGTCAGGCAGACCTTGTATCGCATGCAACGCCCGGCAATCAGCCCCCAGTTCATCTACCCGCATGATTGGGAAGAGGGTGACTTAGTCCTCTTCAACAACCACGGCGTCATGCACTCGATCGTCGGCGCTTTTGCTGACCACGAGGTCCGTCTGTTCCGCCAGTGCAACATGGCTGCCAGTAGACCTCCCTTGGGGCCTGATTAGGGGGCTCAGGGGCTTTAGGCCCGACTTTTGACCAAGGAAAGATCGCACATCGCCAACCACGGCAAGGTTGGTTTGGCAGACACCGCTGGCAGGGCGCAGACGGAGATGTCAAATGCTCAGTTGTTCTATCCTACCTCTTATCTCTCTGGCCATACGGCTTTAGATGAGCTAGTGGGGGGGATGGAAGGGTGGCTGACGTGTGGCAGAGTAGGATGAATCTTCATAGTCTGCGAGGCGGATCTTGGGGCAGCCGCGGGGAGGTTAGAGATCTCAGGCGTGTGGAGTGAGGCAAGTTGAAAGAGGACGAATGCGAAGGCGAGGCGTCGGGGACCTTGTAGCCTCCATACGGAGTATGTACTCGCAGGTGTGAATTGTGGCTTCTAGTCCGAATGCTCCGCGTTAGACCGCGCCGCGCCCACGCGTGGCGCGTCGTCTACTAATTAATGGCAAGATTCTGTATCTCGCTGCATTGCCAACCCGCAATAGGCCAGAGACGAACACCATCCTCCATGGACATTGATGTCCGGCCCAGGAAGAAACGACGCTTCTTCGTCGACGATCCTGAAGACGTCGCCGACCCTCAAGTATCGACATCTTCTGTGACTGCGACCAGCAGACCAGCCTCCGCCACCTCGTCTACAAGAGAACAAAGGTCCAGCCAGACGGAAGTGCATGATATTCAACCGTTACCCTCTCCAGCCTTCGATGCGGATACCTTTCGAACCGTTATCGGTGAAGATGTCGGTCAAGATGTCGTGAACCAAATCCAGGCCGCGGCGCACGGGGATATTGAACGGGCCATCAATATATACTTTGATGGGTCCTGGAAAAAGTCTGCCAGTGCTGCGTCGTCTGCACAACGACCACCGCCTTCAAAGGGTGTAGATAAATGGCTCGCCACCTCCGAGGGGAGCAGCAGTGCGTCCATTGCTCCTGAACAGCGGAATGATGCAGGCACGGTTCCAACGAGGGCGCGGGTGCATTCGATGCCAAACGAACGCTATGTCGGCTCATTCGGCGTCGCGGCCTGGATGACCAAAAGCGGTGCCAATCTACTGGCTCACGGCGAGGCCGTCCGGATAGAAAGATCAAAGATTGCCCCGAGAACCAAACTTGGGAGAGGTGGGAAGCTCGTGCCAATAGTCGGACGGAACCAGAAGGCCGATGTGATAACGCGGTTTACAAATTCCAGAGGCGAGGAACTAGGTCGCCTCCCTGAAGAAACAGCAGCCTGGGTGTCGTCGTTGGTGGACCAGAAGATTTGCCGTTTCGAGGGCACTTGCGTGTACGCACCTGACCGCGTCCGGGTGAACGACACGGTATACCTACAAGTCCGTGCCTATTTCCTCAAGACGGCCTTTGAAGCCAGTGCTTTCGTAAAATCAAAGGACGATAATAGAGCTACTGGATTCTTCGAGGAGAAGGAGAACAGCGAAGAAAAAGATCTTCGTCTTCGACAGGTTGCTCTCATCAAACTCTTTGAAGAAGTCAACCTCAATCCCACTTCGACAAACGAAACCACGGCCAAACACAAGAAACAAGGCTTGCTGAGGGCGGCAGAGATGGCCGAACAGTACGACAAGGAAAAGGATTCGAAAGGAAAGTCGGGCGTGTCCACTCCGAATTCCGAAGAGGAGGAAGAAGGAGAGGAACTGGAGGAAGATCAGTTAGATGCATTGTACCAAAAAGCACGATCTTTCGACTTCGATACTCCGGAAGCCGAACCTGTGTCAACGTTTGCCCTTGACTTGCGGAAGTACCAGAAACAGGCACTGCATTGGATGCTTGCAAAGGAGAGAGATGAAACGTCCAGCAAACAGCAGTCTATGCATCCTCTCTGGGAAGAGTATGTCTGGCCCACCAAGGATGCAAATGATGTATCTCTCCCCACTGTGGAAGGTCAAGACAAGTTTTACGTCAACCTCTATTCCGGAGAGATCGGCCTTGAATTTCCAGTGCAGGAACAGAATTGTCTTGGTGGCATCTTGGCCGATGAAATGGGGTTGGGAAAGACAATCGAGATCTACAGTCTCATCCATTCCAATCGCTCAGATATTGATCTTCAAGCGGCAGGCAAGCCTGTCGCATCCGTCAATCACCTACCTCGTTTGCCACAGTCCTCGACGTCCGTTGAGCCAGCACCATGCACAACGTTGGTAGTGGCTCCCATGTCATTGCTTGCCCAGTGGGAGAGTGAGGCGGTCAAGTGCTCCAACCCCGGGACTCTTCGAACCATGGTTTACTATGGCAGTGAGAAGACGGCAAATTTGCAAGTTCTGTGCTCTGCCGCAAATGCCGCCTCGGCTCCGAATGTCATCATCACGAGTTATGGCACGGTTCTATCGGAGTTTGGACAGGTCACGGCCGCAGGAGGGGATCGTGGATCCAACGGCGGACTTTTCTCCGTGGAGTTTCACCGGGTGATACTTGACGAAGCCCATACGATCAAAAACCGACAAGCCAAAACATCAAAGGCATGTTACGAACTCAAAGCCAAACACCGATGGGTCTTGACGGGGACACCCATCGTCAATCGATTGGAAGACTTGTTCAGCCTGGTCCGCTTCCTCAAGGTCGAACCTTGGAGCAATTTCTCCTACTGGAAGACTTTCATTACAGTGCCTTTCGAATCCAAGGAAATAGCGCGGGCACTGAATGTCGTACAAACGGTGTTGGAACCACTGGTTCTTCGGCGCACGAAAGATATGAAGACTCCAGAGGGCGAAGCGCTCGTCCCACTACCTCCCAAATCTATAGTCGTAGAGGAAGTTGAGCTTTCGAAAACCGAACGGGAGGTATACGACCTGATTTTCACTCGAGCCAAACGAGCCTTCAACGAATCCGTCCAAGCAGGGACATTGTTGAAGTCGTATACTACGATTTTTGCCCAGATTTTACGGCTCCGGCAATCATGCTGCCACCCAGTTCTGACCCGCAACAAAGACCTGGTAGCAGACGAAGAAGATGCCGCGGTTGCAGCTGCAGCCGACGCCAACGGGTTCGCCGATGACATGGACCTCCAAGACCTCATCGACCGTTTCACCCAAGACACCAACCTGGCCGGGAAAGACCAGGCGGCAGAGAAAGACCCGATCACGACATTCACCACGCATGCGCTTCGTCAAATCCAGGATGAGTCTGGGGGCGAGTGTCCTTTGTGCTACGAAGAGCCGATGCTGAACCCTGCCGTTACCACCTGCTGGCACAGTGCATGCAAAGATTGTCTGGAAAGGCTCATTTCACATCAGACGGACAAGGGCGAGGTCCCTCGCTGCTTCTCGTGCCGCGAGACCATCAACCCTAGAGACGTGTTCGAAGTGGTCAAACATAACAGTCCATCCGCCTCGTTCGACACCGAGGGAGACATGTACTCGGCCGATGGAGCGGCTTCCAAACCTCCCAAAATTTCTCTTCGGCGGATTCACCCTTACTCTCCAACAGCTTCTACCTCGGCAAAGATCGCGGCATTGCTGAAGCACCTCTCTGCACTGCCGAGGGGGGCCAAGTCGGTGGTATTTTCCCAGTTCACCGCTTTCCTGGACCTGATCGCGCCGCAGCTCTCGAAACACGGGTTTCAGCATCTTCGCTTTGACGGGACCATGTCCCAAAAGGTTCGTGCCCAGGTCATCCGAGCATTCAACGCAGACAATGCGTCAGACCCTAAGGCGCCTCGCATCCTACTCTTGTCGCTCCGTGCCGGCGGCGTAGGCTTGAACTTGACAGCGGCCAACCATTGCTACATGATGGATCCGTGGTGGAGTTTTGCCGTCGAGGCACAAGCCATTGACCGGGTACATAGAATGGGACAGACGCAGGATGTTGAAGTCGTTCGCTTCGTCACCAAGGACAGCATTGAAGGAAGGATGCTCCGCGTGCAGGAGAGGAAAATGGCCGTGGCTGGCTCCCTTGGTGTAGGCCAATCCGGCGCCGGCGGCACCGAAGAGGAGAGAAGGAAGCGTCGTGTCGAGGAACTGGAAATGTTGCTGGGCTAAGAACGTTGCCAACTAGCCCGTTACATCCCATGCCATGTGTGTGTGTGTGTGAATATACTCTGTATAGCGACACGTACTAGCGTTAGAGCCTCAGGCTAATTGGAGTACTGAATGGACGATGCAACGGAAGAATGATTGTTAATCCGCATCCGACACTGGAAAGCTACAAAGTGCTCACTGTTGCAACTCGGTAATTAGTTGCGGTTATGGTCTTCCTCGTCTTCATATAGGATCCCATAGCAATATCCCCGTCTTCATATACTGTCCCATGAGCAATTTAGGGTTCAATGGCAATTAAAGACTAATTTTCTATCATTCATTTATACGAATCAAGGGAGCCTTGTCTCTACAGCTCAACCTGATTACTTCTCGCATGGGGAGCACGGAAAATCATACTGTACTGTGTGTACAGTATCTTGCTCTGTTTCGGCCTGAGCCTGGCTATAAATGCCCTGTTAACCGGTTGCACGATTCAGCCCTTTGACGACAAACTGATAGCTGGGGGAGAAATAACCCCAAGCAATTCACCAGGCCTGTACCAGCCCATCCATCAATGCAATAACAGTTCGAAGCGCACACTGGCGTTAAATCAACTCGCTGGTACAATGAAGGGTATCATATCGGAAGGTGAGGAGTCCGCCCACATAAAACTCCGGAAAGCCATTCGGCTTGTTCGTAAATATGCTCAAGAGTCAATAGAAGTAAAACTTGTCGTTACATCGTGCGGTCTTCTGTTGGATCGATAATCGCGAGGTGGGATTAGTGCCGGGTCGTGGCAGCGACACCCTCCTCATAGTCCTCCACAGGGTCATCTTGGCTGCTAGCTGAGGACTCTTCTGTCCCGCGCAACGCATACTGAGGAGGTTCGGCATCCAATTCGTCAGGGGTGAATCCTGCAAGATGTCTACTCACTGGACCTGGTCTTGTTGAAGGTCCTTCGCCGGGGTTGTCGTTCCTGCTCTGTGGTCGACTGCGCACGGCGAGGCTTCCGGGCCGGGTACCCATGTCATCAAGGGCCTCATATTCGAGCTCTGGGCCATGATAATCCTCCATGATAGCACCGCCCCAGGCGCCGTCATTCTTGTCGGAACTCCCGTAGCCGGGCGGGGATGCTGGCACGTCTTCGTACATAGGGGGCATTTCTTCGTCCCAACTGATCCCCATGCCAGCACGTTCTGTGACGACCAATGCAAACTGCATTCTTAGGACACGTGCAGCACCGGTAGGAGTGATCAACTGGGTGTTCTTGTTGGGGCAGAATTCCTCCGCGACAATGAGTTCGAGTACGAGGTTGTGCTTGACTTCGATCCCGGCAGGAGATTCGACATCGCATGTTGCTTTGTGGCTGGATTTGGTTGCCAAAGAGGCTTCAAATTCCAGCTGAATTTCTCCACCAGCGGTGTCGAAGTCGGTCTTCCAGCCGCTCTTGAGCTCGTCATTGCCGAGTACTCTAGTCTCGGAATGCTGGATCGACTTTCCGTCCGCCACCTTGTGAGCGTGCTTGGGGCAAGGGGTCGAGGTGACCTTGCTGTGTTCTTCGATCCGCCACGACAGCTTCCTCAATCGCCATCGAGTCTGGCTTTCGCCCTTTTTCTCCACCACACCGCTCAAAGACATGGTCACAGGGAAAGTGCCGATGGGGTAAACGACAGGCGGCAATTGAACTCGCCCGGTCAGGTTAGTGGGGGGAAAGATGCGGATGCTTGACTTGTCTGGCCCAGGTTGAATGGCTCTCTGAACCGTTAAAGGATGGGTGAAGACGATCTTCTCGCCCTGAGAGGTGACTCCAGTTGCAAGAAGAGAGTACTGTATCGAGGCCAGTTGCGACTGTATGCTGGCAGGGAGATGACCGGGTAAGAGGAAAGAATAAGGGAACTGGTTGTCCTGGCCTGTGTGGAAGGTCTTGGGCTCGGAGAGGAATGTCCATGTCTTCAGCACCTCTGTTTTTTCGATACAGTCTCTGCAATCCTTGCCGACCGGCTTCTTTGTCTGCACGGTAGCCTTCAACACCATAGTGAAGTCTTCGAGCCGCAGCTCACCGGTCGGATCATCCACCACTAATTTGAGGCGGCCTGAAAGCAAGGCGCCGGTGGAATTGCCTGTGTTGCCATACAATACCAAAGGAGGAGACTCGATGATCATTTCAAACCGACCGGGCCTAGCAGGCGTTACACGGGGAGAGTGACCCAGGTTGCGGTCCTTGGACTTGTTGGAGTGGCGCATTGTGAGCGACTTCCGCTTTTGGCCATGGGAGTCACCATCTTTGGCATCGTCACGTTTCTTGTCCTTCTTGGGGTGGAGTAAACTGTCCATGTAGAAGGAAGGGCGTCTCGTCGAGACGATGGTGGGAGAGTCAGGATGGTTGGCAGTCAGTTTCCGCTGCAGAGCACTGACTACGTCGATAACGGTGACGGGAGGCTGTCCGAGTCTGGAGGAATAAGAGGTACCGTGGTGAACTTGGAGATGACTTCTCGAAGGCATGATGTCGATCGCCGAGAAAAAGTGGGAGGGAAGAGTGACGCGCGGGGGCGTCGGCGGCAGGCGCAGAATTTGGTTAGGTTTAGGTTAGGCTCCTTAGGCCTTAGGCGAAGGAGCAGCCGAAACCGCAGGCGTAAGCTTGCTGACAGCTGGACGGCGCAGGCTCAGGGGCCTCGAGTGCTGGGGTGGTGGGGTTCCTCAGGTCGTCTTCCGCGCCCAACCACAAGACCAGGTGCCCAACTCAGCACCGCGCCAAAGCGCCCGTTAATCACTCGCCTATTCCCTCCCCGGTTGGAATAGCCCCAAGCCCGCGGTCCTCGCACAGGTGCAGGTGCGCTGCGTAAGGCTTGCCTGTGAGTATAGTACTGATTCCCGCAGGTGGTGACGTCGGCTTCGGTTGGACTCTGGAGTGCTAACTGGACGCTGACAGAAATACCGTTTCCTTCGTCCGGCGCAGTTCCCACTGGGTTTGGTGCTTCCGCAGCACTTCGAAATGGAGGAGGGGGACAAAGAATTCTATGGAGAACAGCGAGGGAAAAAAATCTTCATATGGGCCGTTATGGCTGCTTTGTATGTTTTGGGGATTCTGGCGTGATGCTCCAAACATGCACGGTGTGAATAATGGAAACTCGATCAAGGCAAAGCCACTGCGGCTAGCCGCTAGCAGGACGCGATTCCATTTGACCTCAGCAGACTTCCGCTTGCAACTGACACACCTGCAGAGATGGGCTAGCGCTGGGGATTTGCTGTACGAAACACCATACACACTACCACCTACGGATACCAGATGAATGCACCGCAGCCAGTCCAGCCCAAGACAACACTGGAACTCCGGATGGCGAAACATTTGGCTGACATCACGAAATATACGTTAGAAAGGGAATCACGGTTCCGACAACCACAGCAACAGAAGTGGCGTGTGGTGACTGCAAATACGGAGGACAGTACACATATCCGTCTGCCATCCGAGACATGCTGCTGGTACGAGTACGAGAACTCGAATCGGAGACCAGAGTAGTCATGCCAATTCAGAGCCAGCGCAAACTGAGACTGAGGACACGGGCCGCCAGTCACCCCCTCCGCGGTTCAGATCATCGAGATGAAAAAGACTAGTGGACCAGCTGACTTGGGCTCGACAGTCGTTGTACGAGGGTTGCAGGGACCAAGTGTCCGTCTTTGTCCTGGCAGTTTGTTCCGTAACGCACTCTGGCTCGATCGATGAACTTCTGGCCTTGTGGTGGTCGGTTGCCCAATGAAGCAGCGGCGCCACAGCCACTTCTGCACCCCGCAAAGCCCTTGTCGGCTTCTACGGCAGAGATTTCACTCCCTTGCATCATCGCACATCATCTGATGCCTTGCAGGACCTTTCAATGTCGATCGAAGCGTCGGTGTGTCCGCGGAGATCATGTTTTCCTGGGGGACGACAAGTCTGAGTCGGCTTTTCGCTTGTCTTCAACATGACCATCAGGTCTACGGCTACGGAGTACTACTACAACCCTCGAGTCGTGGTGCCCTTGGCTGTCAGATGCTCAGGCCAAAACCCACCAATAATCCAGACTCTCTCCGCAGGCCGGCAGGGTGATATTATTGTGACTCAAAATATCGCCATGACTTTCCCCATGCGATTCGCGCCCTTGGTAAAAAATTTCCCAACGTGTTGCGGAACACCTCATCCGTTGGATACTTCGTTCCCGTCGCTATACCGGTGTTACTCGATGATTACTCGAGAATATCCACCTTGATCCCTTCTCGAAGCCTCCAATTTGGACACATGCCCCCCTTAACCCGACAACTTGCCAATGTCTTTGTCCAGACCAAGAACAGGTCGCTTTTCTCCGGCGTGCTCCACCTCTGGTGAGTTACGTACCGCTCCTGCGTATGTCTGCGGCCCGATGGCCGTTGTGGGAGTCACACAGTCAAAGGGCGTCGACTTTCAAGCGCCACTACTGAATAGTGAGTTGTCCACTATGGCGCCATGCACGTCGCACAGAGCCCTCACAGACTAGATTGGTTTCTATTACGGTGAGCATCGAAGGTCTGGTCCGTCGTACAACTTGTCCCACAAGGTTCCCGAATAGTCTGAACTCAGGCACGCACCAGGCCCGTGGGCCGTAGTGTCCGGTTGGACATGAAACAAAATTCACTTCTCCGTAAAGGTGGAAGGTTTCTCATCTTCTCCGTCATGTCCGACTCCGAATGTCGCATCACCGACCTTCTCCGGATCCTACCTCAGAATGGCCTCTTATGATTTCCAATAATAATTACTTTTCCTATTTCAGACTTGGACAGAAGGACTGTATTCAGAAAATCCCATAACCGTTCCACCAAGCATAGATACCCGGCCCGATCACACCAGCCAACGCTCCGAGCAACCCCAGCTCAAGGACGGTCCAGACCCAAATTGTACCTATGCTGGGGGCGTTCTTCATGACAGCGTAGTAGCCTCTGTCGTTGGTCAATTGGATTAAATAGCAGCCGGCGACGTTCGCGACCACCACATACGCCAGCTGGCGTAGAGCCAGGGTCCAAAGCCTCAGTGGCTCTGGCACCCTCTGCGCCGAAGCAGGCAGCAACTGGCCGTGGAACAGGGCAATCATGGCCGTGAGCACAGGGAATGCCACGAACAGCGTCCGGCGGATGATGGGCGGGAAACGCAGCTCCTGGGCGTACTGATGCACCGTCAGAGTCTCCAGCGTGAAGTGGATGGCCGACAGGGACACGGCCAAAAGGAGCGTGTCGAGCCACGGCGTCTCCACCGCTGCATCTGACGAGGGTGCGCTGGGATCATCGTGTAGAACCCGTCCGTCCTCCCCGATCTTAACTTGGACAACATTCTGGGGGTGGAAAGCATCCTTGTCGTATCTGTAGCGCGGATCTAGTTGGGCCTGACGCTCCGCTGCGATCTCGAGCAACGTCTTTCCTCTCCGAGGATTGGATTGGCTTGGGTCGGGTCTCGCCAAGGGGATATCATCTGCGGTCTTGATGGATGTTCCGCCAGGTCGGGTGGATAAGTCTTTGGCTCGTCTCTGTTTTCGGTTCATGTTGGAACGTCGCTCAAAGCCGCAATACAGTCGACGGACGTGAATACCGCGATCAGGGCTAGGACCTCATCAGGGAGTAGTCCGTCGGGGTCGCGATATTTGGGCGCTAATGGATTTCACTTTCAAGTCCTCTCGACCTGGTAGGATCAACAGGATGTCAGGCTCTTAACCACGGACGTGATGTGGTGGTTCCGGTACATTTCTGGTAGAAGAGCTGAGGTCGGAGTCTCTGACTGGCTGATGCCAAGAGGCAATGGCACTGAACTTGAAGATGAACTTGCCCGCTTCGGAAACGAGGATGACGCCGCCCTGTGCTGGTGTTCGCCGTGCTTAAGCAGCAACAGAGCAGCAAGGTACCTTAGGTACCTTAGTGATTCGCAGGCACCAGTTCAAGTTGCTGACGAGTCAAGCACAGCTGATTGCAATTCCCCAATCTCTAAGCCGGGGAAGTCCCTTGGCCCCATCCCATGCTGATGCTCCCACAGACCGTCTGCCTTCCTGGGATAGAGGCTAGAGGTTCCCCCGATATCAGACGCCAGATGACACCACCATGCGGACAAAGGCGACGAGCCAACCCCTCAGTCTATCTAGTGGTGTCCGAACATCATCTCCCCTCTACTCCATCTTGAAGTTATCACCCAGTCTCACGCAAGTCAACCCTGATCTACTCGACTGCCAAGATCCGGCCAACTCGTTGGATAAAAAGAGCTCGCTCTCCTGTAGGGATAGAAACGACTGCCATCTCACACCTTCTCCGCATTTCTGGAATATCGGCACCATCCTCTCATAGCAAGCCTTGGACAATGGCAACCGAGCCCGCACAGACAACGGATCAGGCACGTGCTGCTTACCTCAAGGATGCAGAAATCAAAGCTACCAAGCTGTTTGAGGAGATTGGACAAACCCTCATCCGCCCCGGCGTCAGCGAGACGCAATTAAGCAAAGAGATCCACGAACTTGGTGCCAAACGCCACAACATCCGAACCCATTGGCACAAGCGGGTCATCAGAAGCGGACCGAACACCCTGTTCCCTTACCGCGAAAACCCTCCTGACCGCGTTCTTCAGCCCGACGATATCCTATTCGTCGATCTGGGCCCGGTCTTCGAGGCCTGGGAGGCTGATTTTGGCCGTACCTATGTGCTTGGAGACGACCCGATCAAGATCAAGCTGCACGATGCATTAGAGCCTCTGTGGAAGGAGGTCAAAGCGCACTTTCAGGACCATCCCGACATCACAGGCGAAGAGCTTTACGGCGTTGCATGCGATCTCGCCCAGAAAGCTGGCTGGGAGTTCGGCGGTTCCATTGCAGGCCACCTGGTCGGCCTGTTTCCCCACGAACGCATAGCTAACGACACCGTCTCTCTTTACATCACCCCGGGAAGCAAGGAGCCGATGAGGCGTGTGGGCAAGGACGGGCAGAAGCTACATTGGATCCTGGAAATCCATCTGGTAGACCGCGCCCGTCAAATAGGCGGCTTCTATGAGCAGCTTCTGACCGTTGATTGAGAGGCCATTCGGCCAGGGGACTGGTTCAATCTCGAGAACATGGAGATATATTCCCATAGCTCAGCCTTTCATTCTTCCAGCGCTATACGACGTACCTGATGGTTGACCTACAGTCACCCCTCGTCCGAGCGTGAATCCGCCAAAGCCTGTGCACCACCGAGCTTACCGCTGCGCAATGCTCCCTCCATGTAGCCACGCCACTCTTCCACGAGTTCGGTGCCAACAAAGTAGACATCACCAAACTTCTCGCTGTCTATCTTGGCATGCAGAAATCACTCCGTCTACTAATTGGAAGATATGAACCTAGATCCTAGCACAACGGACGGCATCGGGCGTATTGGGCGTATTGGGAAGAACAAAAATGAGTTCAACCAATCTTCACTGGACAACACTAGTATCCTTGCCAGTCACGTCCCCCGGATTACTATCACAGCCTCGAAGACACTTACCGTCCGGGGGGCGATCGCGTTATCGGTGCTCGACAAGATATCTTGCCCGTCGATCTCCGATTTCATCTTGAAAGGCAGCCAGCCCAGCATCTGTGCTGGCAGCAGTTCATTCTCGAAGACTTGATAAGTTGGCATCCAGGACACAGTACTACTGTCGCAGAACAAGAAATCTATTGCAGAGTTGGGTTGAGTTAAGTGACTCTTTCCGTGCTCTTTCCATTCCTCCATCCCTGCTGTCAGGATGCCGCGCGCAGAAAGCCGCCATATTGTTGTCCGACCTTTGGAGCATGGGTCGGACAAAAGTACCAATGTATGCAAGAATCAAATCCTTGTCTGAGCCCTTGACACTTTGCTGACGTGCCCAAGTTCGGCGCCGTAATTACAGGGGTAGACCTGAATGACCTAGACGACAAGTCATTTGCGGTACTGAGAGAAGCAGTCTATACACACAGTGTCGTTGTCATCGAGGGCCAGGAGAATCTTCTCCCTGCGAACCAGTTTGGCTTTGTGCAGCGGTTTGACCCAGATGCTAGCCCTCAGCACGGCTTCGGGTATGGCAAATCCACAAAGGAACTCGGCAAGCTGGGGGTATGTGAAATGAATGAGGATCTCATGTGGCAGTCGACTGACTGAGTGCTGTAGAAAAAGCCGTTCCATGTGATTCCGCACTCCCTCGGAGGCGTGACTCTCGTGGGCAACGGCTACCAGGGTCCAGATCACTATGGTCTTCGAGAGGTAACGCTCGACGCTGTCAGTCACGTCGATTTCCACGCGGACCCCTTGCCCCGGGAGCGACTGGGCCACGGCGAGACACGATTTAACACGTTCCATTTCGACGGCATCATCTACGGATCCCACCCGTCACGAGTCACGACTTTCCGATGCGTGAAGGCGCCCAAGGGACCGGACGTGACGGTTCGATTCGACGATGGCACGGGCCGGACCATCCAGTGTGCTCCCGGCAGCACCGCCTTCATCAGCAGCTCTCAATTGTACGATTGCTTGACCGCGGAAGAAAAAGCCACGGTGGACAACAGCTTTTGGGAGCCGGCGCCGCATCCGTTTGCCTGGTCAGGGACTCGAGGGCAGCGGTCCACTGGATTGGGAGTTAACCCCGGAAGAAGTGGTGGAAACACCGTCCCGCTTGACCAACTTCCTCCATGGGAATCCCACAAGGTTCACAAATATCCCATGGTGTGGATCAACCCCGTCACAGGGGCGAAGGGGTTGCAGCTGATGCCCGACATCGTCCTCCGGCTGCATCTGAAGCACAGCCCCGACCCTGACGGCGAAACCCGGGTGGTGGAAGACCAGGAGGAAATCCACGCCTGGCTCAATCCAATCTACGACCGGTTCTTTGGCCCCGAGTATATCTTGATCCCACCGTGTCAAGAAGGCAGCATGGTCGTATGGAACAACTGGGTGGGTGCTGGCAACCGCGAAACAGGGCTGCGAACGGTCCATGAGATGGATACCTTGTTGATTCGGATACCTTACTGATTCATTGTCCGCAATAGGGAGTCTTGCACAGCGCCATTGAGTATCCCTTGGCCTATGGCCCAAGATCGAGTACGCACCCGGGCCAGACTTGCTAGCACTTGATTTAACATTTGACTGACCAGCTGCAGTGCATCAATGCCACATCGCCTCGAGCACGCCTCCACTGGGGCCTCAGAATATCCGAGTCACGGCTTGACTTGGTTTGGAGTTAAAAATACCGTACAGGATAATTCACAGATACTAGTGTAGAGTTGCACTACCAATCCCGCGCCACAGCCGTGTCTGTCAAACTTGGGCGCATTCCCAGCCTTGTTCTTTAGCCAAAAGGTTGGTTTAGGGTAGCTGGGCTCCCCCTATACCCCTTTGATAGAGAACATGGAACATTTCAACCTTTAATAGTGTCACGGTGTTGCTATCCAACGTCACGGTATTGCTATCCAACTCCAACTCCTTCTCTAGAGTCTATACACTTGACGTTAGGATTCTATACCCTTGACATTAGGAAACTCAAACTCCTCAAGGAGGCCCACTGAGCTCCGTGTCTGGTCCAACCTGAGCTCTCGTGCCATGGATGGCCTCGACGTCTTCGTCCTGCAGCGTAATGCCAAAATATCTCTTGAGAGCGCGCAGTCTGGCAGCCTCGGTGTCCAATGTGAGTTCGAGGAATTTCTTGCCGTGGCGGCGCCACTTGAGAACGTCGTGGTTGAGCGACAGCGAGCCGTCGATCTCGCCTTCCAGCGCCTCCTGGCTGGGCGACCCTGGCCCGTCACTGCTGTCGTCTGTTTCGCGGTCCGTCGTGAATCGGACGGCCATGACCTTGCGCGCGAACACGGCTTTAGGGTTGAGCATAGGCTCGAAATTCATGGACTGGAGGATCAAAGATGTTAACCGTTTGGCCTCCCATTTTTCATCTTTGGTCCAGGCTCGATGGTCTCCCTTGCAGCCTTACAGCGTTGGAGCGTTGGAGCGTTGCAGCCTTACAGCCCTCTTCAACCACGTCGTCCCCCTTTGTCTTCTTATGATGGGAGGGGCAGATTGTTCAACAATACATGTGGATGACTTACCTCAATGTCGGCTGGCAGGAACTCAAAGTCGGGAAAGCAATACACAGGCACCATCTCGGCGGTCTCGTCGTAGCGGTGCTTGTACACCCACACCTTCTGCGACTTGTCGAGATTCTGCGCTATGCCTTCATAGTCAAGGCGCATCTGGGCTGGCGCAATCTACATGGACCATGAGAGTGAGACAGGCGGTTCGTTTGTAGAGAATTGGGAAATACGAGTGGAGAAGATATGAGAAAGGAGAATATGAGAAAATGAGTATATGAGGAGAGAAGATGAGTCGCCACTGACCTGGGTCACGACCTTCCCGTCGTGCAAGGGCATCGGGTAATTCGGCCCGTTGGGACCCATGCCCCCGTCCAGCAAATACTTGACGCCGGCAATGGTGACGAGATTGACGACGTGCGTCCAGCCGCCGTAGGAGTTGGTGTTCGTGCGGAAGATGCGGCTGCCGGCCATAAAGACGTCGAAGCCCAGACTATGCAGGATCAGATGAAACAAGTAGTTCGCCTCCATGCAGTAGCCGCCCACGCCGGCGCTGTACACCATCTTCTTGAATAGGTACGCCGGCCGCACGTTGATGACCCGGTGCCACGAATAGTGCATCGACAGGTTCTCCCACGGCATCTTACACAGCTGGTGTTTCTGAAGCAGGTTGAGGAACGTCACTTTGTCCGAGTCTGCCAGCTCGACCACGTTGTATATCCGTTGGCTTGGGGCCAGGCATATTCGGTCGAAATAGCGGTCTATCTGCTCTCGCGTGAATGTGTGTCGTGCCATGTTGACCTGGAGATGGAAAAGTGATAGTGATGGGATGGGGGGACTTCAATATCAACGGTGATGGAGATGGGGTGCCTTCGGTCTCAACGATTTAGAGATTCAGGTAGACTGGACTGTAGTACTAATAGTGTTGAATCTGGGAACTCGGAGATCGGGTACCTTCAAGATCAAAGATTCAGGTAGATTGGACTGTAGTACTAATAGTGTTGGATCCTTCAACGCCTGGTTGTCTCCGTACAGGTACTCCGTATTTATCGGACATGCCATCCCGACGGAACCCTGATGTCCTTTAGCTACAGTGAAACATTATGTACAGGAGATGATTAATCCGTAGACTTTCGGAATTGAGCGCCGAGGAGCGGATGGGGGAGATATTTTATGACTGTAGTAGGATCGCTGCCGTCAAGGAGATAAGCGACCGAAGCTAGACGCTACAGAGTAGACTAGTCGCGAGGACCTTCCTTTATTTGCATGAGTGGGAAAACATGAATCATGATGGAATGAAATTAATTACAGAGTACATCCCTTTCCCTTTCCTTCCTAATCGGACTCGGGTGGGTCCTAGGCCCCGGGGAGAACAAGAGATAAGAAACCTAAGTAGAGAACAAGAGATAATAATAACAAGGCTAACGAGAGAACAAGAGATAATAATAAGAGGGCTAAGGAGGTTCTGGTGTTTGCCCTGAACAGTGAACAGCCAAGGCCCTTGAAGTCGAATCAATCCGAAAGTTGAACCAACAACTCACAGTAGCCGTGCTCCCCAAGACAGGGACTGCTGCAAGGCTACTGTACCACCGAGTATCTCGTATCTCATGGTATTCCTGAAAGAGGTCACGTCGCTATGAAGATGACCAGGGGCTCTCGCTCTCGCCAAAGCAAGTCAGCAATCATGTCATGCTGTGGGAACGGTAAGCCAAAGCCGGTACACAACTCGCGGTTCATGTCGTGTGCGATCGAAAGGGAAACAACCTACGGTTCATCTCCTGTACGATCGAAAAGAAAGAAAGAAAGAAAGACACGGGTGTAGGGGGCGGATGATTGATGATTGATGATTTTCAACTGCAGTGCCTTGTCTTGGGCCGGCTCAGGCCATTCTCGGAATGTTGCAAGAACAATATCAAGGGCCGCCTCCCGTCCCACAAGAACAATATCAAGCTCGGGCTTTGTCTCGCACCGCCGCCCTTCCATTCATGACCAATGCTCTCGACGATTTTGGAGGGCCAGCCGTGATTGTCATTGCGGGAACAAGGCCCTGAGGCCCCGAGCGGATGCTGCAAGCTGCGAAAACGGCTGTAGTGGGTTGGCCATGTGCTTGTTTGGGCTGGAGATGGTTCTTCGGAAACCTAAGCCCCAGACAAAGACAGTCACATCCTTTCTTTTCACCTCTGTTTGGTCAGGCTGCCTGATCTTGTACATGTTATATACTCCTCGAGGAGGTAGGTAGTTCCTCCATACAATTCGACACATACTAAATTCACCTCTGTTACAATACACTATCGAATTCGCTGACATCTGTTCCAATACACTACACTGTTGAACTCGCTGACAAACATGGTGGCAATCAAGAACTCGGTCCTCCTTCTAGGCTCGTTGGCCACCCTCACCACTGCCCTTCCCGGCTTTGGACAATGGCAGAAGCCTGGCGGACCACCTGCCGGTGATGTGCAAGGGAGCCATGACGGCCCTGGACGTGGAGCTGGCGGTCCTCCAAGTGGTACAGGAGATGGCGGCGCGGTTGCAGGTGCAGCTCACCCTTTCTCCGGCAAATACCCTGGTGCTGGAGCGGGTACTGTCTACGCCCACGCTTACACATCTGGAGATGACGATGACGATGACGATGACGACCACGACAACGACAACAACGGTGCTGCCCATTCCGCCACTCATCGTCGCCGTGAAAACGCCATGTACAAGACAGGCACGTATGCACAGGGCAAATACGAGAGTTCCGACGGCAAGCCGCAAACGCAGCATAAGAACCACGGTGGCTTGTCGGATGGCCAGGACGGTAATGCTGCGTCCACACATGGCCATTCGGCCGAGCAGAAGTGGGATGGCGGGTCGAAGCAGAGCCATGCCCGAGACGTGGAAGGGCCTGGAAGCGACATGGGAGCAGATATCCGGTTCCCTCATCTCAAGGGCACTCAGGCAGGAGACGGAGCAAGAGAAAGAGTCGGAGAAAGAGACGGAGACGGAGAATTACACGCGCACCAGGCTCGCACCGCCAGTCGCGGCGTGTACGAATGCATGAACAAGAACTTTGTCCTGCCGTGCATCTGGACACCAGTCAACAACGGACAATGCTACAACGTGAACTACGGCTCTCAGGGATCCATGGGGCCCGACAAGGGTCTCACCTGCACCTTGTACGAGGTGGGCAATTGCAACGACAATGGCTGGAACACAGCAAGTCCGTTCGTGTGGCCGGGCATCCCGGACTACCAGACAAGCTACCTGTTGACTCGTCATGGGTTCCCGGACCAAGGACCCAGGAGTTACAAGTGCACCTATACATCGGAGGCCAAGGGGAATTAGTAGTGTAGTAGTGTAGTAGTGTGGTAGTGGTCTGGTAGATGAAGGTCAAAAGCCAAGGGTCAATGAGAAAGACTAGAGGGAGAGGGACATCTATAGACCACAATCGACGACCATATATGGACATCGAGTTGTCGTAGATACATCAAAGAGGGATCCCTAAGGTAGTTCAACTTGTTGTATATATATGGGGTGCGTGTACCTTGGCCCTGACCTGTCTGTCCTCTTCCTGCTCTGCTCTTGTTCCTGCTCCGGCTTCAGGGTGTGCGGTGTTCAGTGTTCAGCCTTACACGTACTGGCTGCCAGGCTGGGATCTCTGGACTCTGGAACGTCATCGCCATCACCATCAATCGACCGACGCCACTACACATACAGCAAGCTCAGTACGGAGTACAGTACTCGCCTCAATGACCGTATACATAGACCGTATCCGTATACCGTAACACCTAAGGTAGTACCTAATCTAACACTGTACTCTGTACTCTGTATCCGTACGGAGTACTCTGCACAGAACACCTAGGATTAGGGTTAGGGTTAGGGTTAGGGTTAACATTACCCGTACATGGATGGATTGTGGGCATCAAGCACCACCACCACCATCCATCACTTTCCCTCTTCCTCTCCCACTTCTTCTCTCTCTTCCTCTCTCCCTCTCCTTCGATTGATTCTATCCAGTCCATACGCTGTGCACCGTCATCGGTCACCCGCCTCTTTCTCTAGCCCCGACTCCAAACCAGATTTCGTTCTTTTCGCTACTAGTCGGGAC
The DNA here is from genome assembly GCF_000585565.1 of Capronia epimyces CBS 606.96. NCBI lineage: Eukaryota > Fungi > Ascomycota > Eurotiomycetes > Chaetothyriales > Herpotrichiellaceae > Capronia > Capronia epimyces. Next base: position 746,573 of record NW_006912907.1, read on the forward strand.
TGTGATAGGGCGACAGTTATGTCATGTCCACTATCCTGAGGTGTTAGCTTGCACAGCACATGCGTACGGATATGGAGTGCTGTTCTCCGTATATGCGGCGTGACTGGCTACTCGTCTGCTTCTGCCTCTGCTTCTGCCTCTTGGATGAATGTTCCGGTCTGGGTCGGATCGATCACCTGAGGCGGGTGTAGCCGTGTAGCCGTATTCCAAACAACAGGCAGTGCATGGCAAGGCAGTGCAGGGTTGGTAGTGCAGAGAAGACAACACCCACGCCCTCACACATGTATATATATGTGTGTCTATCTCTGCCGGTGGATGGAATTGTAGTTCCTATTATCTGAAAACTACTCCACTACATTACATACCCCAACCTTCTTCTACGCTATAAGAATAGGAAGTGTTTTACCTATTGTTTATTTGATCGATTTGTCCATCTGAAGTCAGATCCAACCCACCCCAACCGCAGATATGAACGCCCTCCGATCCGCAGGAAACTACATCACCAACAAGGCCAAGGGTGCCGGCGACACGGCGAGCAAAGAGACCAACAAGTCGTATGCTTTCTCTTCTCTTTTCCCTTTCACTCTTCTTGATTTACCCCCAGCCCACCCCATGTGACCTCCTACCTCTTCTTCATTTACCCCTCTGAAACCATCCGCTGACTCCGTATGCTGTGATCGTGACAGGATTGCCAAAGACCACAATGTGCGAACCTCCACGCGTCTACGCGCCGCCGGCGATGCCGTCAAGGACAAAGTGAATGAGACGAGCCACAATCGCCAGGCCGACGTGAACAAGCAGGGCGCGAAGCACAACTACTAGAAGTCTAAAGGAAAATAAAGTCGACGAAATCCCAAATCCCTCTCAGCGTCATCGTCAGCGTCAGTGTCAGCCCCAGCGCCAATGCCAATTAAGCGCAGGATCGGGCTTCATGCCAGTGTTTGTGCTCGGCCAGATCTGGGCTATATGTTGCGCGGGAGTGGATTGGATGGGATGGAGACGGGAATGGAATGGAATGCATGGGCCCTGATGCAAGATTTGAAACCCGTCTTGATTGCTGATCACGATGACATGATATGAAACCCTTGACGGCTGATAACGAACGATGGCATGACATGACGGCTGCTGGGTCGTTGTATGCCAGCGACCAAGTCAGGATGGGATGGAATGGAATTGGGACGATAGGATACCCTTGTACGATTAGTGTTTCCGTTTGATGATATGATGCGATTCGCAATCCCAATTCGGATTCCCAAGATACCCGTATAATGCTGAGAAAGTCGTCTGAGTGGAACGCTGGAGAGACTGGACGTGACGATCAATGAAACCCCGTTCTTTCGCTTGGTAGAGTACTAATTACTCTCATATTGGAATCATCTGCTGCCAGTGCTAGCGGGACCTTGTCGAGATAGCTGGTAGAGTTCGATCATAACTAACTCGAGGTGCTGGAGGCTGGAGTTCGTTCATATCTAACTTGAGGTGCTGGAAAGCCATCTGAGATCTGCGTCCCGGACACGACAAGCGCGGAAAGCCTGATTAGCCTGACCTGGGTCATTCAATGATATGAAAAAAAGGTATGTGGCATGTGGGTTGTTCTTCATGTCTTGGGTCCTGGGATTTATTCTGTCAATATATACACGCCGGCCAGGTACAGCATGAACACAAATGCGCAACGCCCCTTGAACCAACCCACGGCTTTCTGCGGGAGGTTCTCTTTCTTCCTTGGTCGTAGCAAAGCGCTGCTTATACCTGCATATCACTCTCTCAGAGCGCACTTCCAAGCCTCACCCATGGTGTGCTCCTTCGTCTTGTTGATGTGCACGCCTGCCTGCCCACTTTCCCTTCCTCTCCTACTTCGTCTTGATGTGCTTTATCTTCGGTCCCGACTCGTGGAGGAAGTTGTTGGCATACGCCTTGGGCACGAACCGCCGCTCCTGCGGTTCATGAACATACCACTCGTAGCCCTGTTTCTCGGCAAACGCAACCGCGTCTTCCTTGGTCTTGAACGAAATCTTGGTGCCTTGCATCACGTCGCCCGACGATTGCCAGCCCATGAGGGGATTCTCCCACCGATGGCCTTTGGGCAGGACATCCCAGTCCAAGCGCCAGGCGTGTGAACCCCACGTTCCAGATTGCGTGGCAGGTTTGGCTTGCTTGTAGATTCTAGAACCAGTGCTTAGTCGGTGCAAATTCCATGTTGAACTACGAGGCACCTCCTTACCTGACTGTTCGAGCTTGTAGATCCACGGGAGCCCCGGAAAGGACGGCGGCGGGCGTGATCTCCCCCGGTTCGCTGCCGTTCATCACTCGTTTCGGAACGGGCGAGTAGAGCGACGTGGCAAAGTCGACCGGCGCATTATAATTAGGCTGATGGGGTGGATGGTACGCCTCGATGCTGGAATCCTCGACCTCAACAAGGGAAGCTTGGTCTTCGGTCGCTTGCATGGCCTGGACGTCGGGGATTGCTTTCGGGTCCGGCTCGCCGAGTCTTCGCTGCGGTGTCTGCGATAACCATCTCGTCGATCGAGGAACTTGCCTGTATGATCTAGAGAGCCGCAGGCAGCTCTGGGACCGCAAGAACGACATTGCTGCGTTGTTTGTGGCTGGTATTCGACGGTTGCGTCGAGCTCAACTGGAGTTCAGCACCGCAGTCAACCTGCCACGGCAGTGAGGTACCGACGTCGCCAAGACAGAACTTCCTCATGCAGTTTGGCGTGGAATGGCGCATTGGGAAGCTTGTGATTGGTGGAGCATTCTGCATGACTCTCAGTCTGGCGCAGTCTCGCAAATCCCTCCTGCTGGCTTTCCTTTCAACTGTCCTGACTCCTCACGACCGGGCTACACGGCGCACCTCATGCCATCCAAGTTGAAGCGATTACTACGGCGCCCACCAACATCCCCCCATGCTCTGCTAGAGGCCTTCTGGGGGCCGCAGACGGTAAGAGAAGTTACCCTGCCACTAAGATGGACTGATCAATAGCCCACATTGCTCGGTCTCACACATCCAAGTCTGCCTCGTTTCCTTTCCCGCAACCTCGCATCCCTCTGCACTAAAGCAGGATTGGTCTGGTTTCAACCGGAAGACTCACTTTTACTGAGGAGGCTAGTTCGCTGTCAATTCAAGCCTGATTCATTTCTGTCTGCGACTACGGAGTCGACCCAGTGATTTCTAACCGGACGCAGCATGGGACCTTCCACTCAGGCCTTCTGTGCATGGACAATCCACACCTTGCAGACATGTACCCCTGGAGCAGCATGGTGACCGCAAGAATAGCCACTTGCCGATGTAAGCACACACTGCCCTTTCTCCAATATTACAAGCCAATATAAACCGGTGAAAAATGGGGTGCATCGGACGCGCTGCACATGCAGCGACGGTCGAAAAGCATCAACCAATGGCGCAACTGTTGACCCATGGCAACTTCTCGGCTACGAGCTGCATTCGATAAGTAGTCAGCCAGCGCAGCAGCTCTCGTGTGCAATATGCAGAGCAGCCTCCCTCCGAGCGGTTTCAGGTACCCCGTGCTGCGGCCGGCTCATGCTTTAAGAATGCAGCGTTGCCTACAGACGTACTTCACCTGAGTTTGGATTCCCGCATATTCCTGGCATACTGGAACGACATGGCTACCGGCTTGGATGTTGGGGTTGCAGCTGTTACACTATTTCAGGCATCACATCAGCTAGTCAAATTATGCAACCGGTCTTACCAGTCTTTCAAATGTTCTTCTAGAAAGGTGAAACGCCTCAAGACATCCGTCTCGACCTTCTCATCGGTTCTCGATTTCTTCCACAAGACTATGACGGATTTGGACCGACAAGGTCTGGCAATAAGCAAGGATCTCAAAGCAAGAAAACTACTCTATGATCTCACAAAGCAAATTCAAGAAGCAGTGCACGATATCAAAGCAGCCTTTCAAAGATTAGGTCCTCTTCATGATCCAAGTTTCTCTCCACTTGCTCGGGTTTGGGCCAAGATGCTGTGGATGTTTATGGATGAACAAGACTTGAAAGAGCTTTTGGCCCGTCTAGAGCCGATGAAACTGAGCATCCTGATATTTTCGTTCACATTTAACCTTCATCTCCAAATGGCTATCATGGATGAGTTACGCAGGTTGGGCCAGGCCACAGTCGACAAAGAGCGCGAAATGTGAGTGCTACACCTGTCTGTTGGGACACATTGCAGGCCGTGGAACGACTGAATTAATCATGGTGGCGCAGTAAACATTTGAAAAAACGCATCAAATTGCTTGAACGAGAATGCGAAGAGGCTCAGCGCGACTACGAGGCTTCACGTGCAGTCAAAGTGGTTAACAACAGCGCTGCTTTCCATGGTCAGGCAACGCAGGATCAAATGATTCGGGCCTTGGTGGAGAGGATAGAGAAATTTGCAAATGAACAAGTTTCTGCCTCCAAGGCCATCATGACAGAGCTCAGAAGAGGCACTGAAGCTACAACCACTACAACCGGGACCAGCAATACCTCCGACAGCCATACTCCACAGCCTGGTACAGAGGGGCCTCCCAGTCCTTTAACTCAGACGGCTGTCCCGAGAGTAGAATTAAATGAGTATCTTCTGCGACCCCGCACTGGTGAACAAGAAGCGTCGCTTGGACAAGAATGCATGGTTATCTACCAAGGAACCTCTCATGAGCAAGAAACGTCTCTGGAAGAAGAATGCATGTTTGTTATCCATGATGACGGTACCCTTATAACGGAAGAATGGCGGCGGCCCCGAGTACCAGCACGCTCCGGCGACGATACAGACTCGGTCATATCAAGGCACAGTGCAGCTGGCAGATCGCACTAGACTCTAGCAAGGCTATCGATGGTTCGCAACAAATACGCCTAAAGTTGGTGACTGTCTGAATGGCTATGTCAAGGTCATGTCTTCGTGTCTGATGGAGTGTTGTTTGATGTCGGAGCACCGGTATGGCATCATCAGGAAAAGCACCAAAGGCCTGCTCAGGATATCGAAATCCGTGCCCACCCAACAATTCCAGAAATCATCTCGTTCCCTCGAGTCTCTATGGGTGACAGCTGCAGTCGCTGACGGGCTCTAAATGAGTGACCGGGTGGTTGATTTGAAGCTTTGGAATCGTTCTGGCTAGGCACCGCGTGGCCTTCATCCCGTGGTTCCGGAGTGTTCAATGTCAGCGCGACGGCAGACCGAACGGCAGCGACAAGTTCGTTGGCCAAAAGCTCTGCTGTTGTGGCCTCAATATTGGTTACATTGACCGCAAAGGCGTCAACATGATCAAGAACCCTTGCTTTTCGTGCGCCGCCAGCCTCAATGGTGAAAGGAGCCCTGCAAAGCTGTGTTGAACCTGGATCTGGAAGAAAGGTCAGCATGATTGGATTGAACTTGTTCAGCACAATGGTCGATCTTTTGTCCAGGCGAATTACGACATAAGCTCCCGTCAGAGTGCCATCGTCGCCCAAGTGTACATGATAGGAATCAATTCCCTTTGGCGCCGTTATGAGGCTTAGCTGCCTTCCTGCGTTCAGAAGGCTGCTGGGCGCCCAGCGAAGTCCTGGAACTGGGAGTCTAGGAGTGTTCAAGAAAAGAATGTTCATCGGAATTGGCACTTTGTGCCTGAGGGAGATCCAGAACAGCGCCATTCGCTCATCTGAGGATGTCCTGTCCAGGAAGTTTTTGAGATCGAGGTCGAAAAGCGCAGCGAGAGCCAGAACCTCGTCGTCCCGCTTACTCGTGGTGCGGTAACCCAAAGACTGGTGTATATATCGAAGCTGATTTATCTCCTGGGAAAGCAGACCAAACAATTCTGGCTCCAGTGCACCAGTGACTGGGTTGTGAAAGTCGGTTGCAGCGTCCGCGAAACAGCGCTGCAGAGGGACTGCGCCATCCTCCCAAGCGATGAATGGACGTCGAGACAGTCGTCCTTCGGGAAGCGTCCACATCCTCTGCATCCAGGCTGCCGTAGCTATCCATAACAGCATCCGACGTGTACTGGAAGAGGGAGAGTGCATGAGCTCTGGGTCAAGGACGAGGGTCGTGTCCGCTTGAGTGTACACCTTGTTGATGGTGCGGATCGACAGCTTTCGCAGCCTCCTGTCGCGCGGGATGCAAAGAGAGTCGATCCAGACGAGTTTGGAGAGCTTCCCAGCTTCCATGTAGCCGCTGAGATGGTGGAGAGTGCATTGAGGGAGTCCTTCCTCCGAGGTGCTGCCCAAGCCACCAGACCATACGTGTGAGACGGCAGAAAATTCGGCCTTTCCTGGTTCAAACGGTACGACATGCACAACTTTGCCGTCTTCAGCGTCCAAGACCTTGGTCAAGTCCATCAGAGGAACTTGTCCATTGTCCAGAATCTCGCGGATTCGGTCAAGGCTCGGCCGTACCCATCCACACCGACAGTCTGGTCGAGTGTGGAGAGGTTTGTAGGCACTGTCGTCAATATTGTGCCTGACACAACCAGCGGCGGAACACGCATCATGGCGAAACCGAGTCGACGGCGGTCCAACAATGGCAGCATATTCCTGCACGATCACATTGAACGGACTGAGCATGGTCTGGATGTATGGACACCAACCACGTCCGATCATGCGCTCCTTGAGCCTCTGCTGAAGTGCGAGTGTGAATCTCCAAGGATTCTGGACCTGGGCGCGGAACCCAACTGGTCCCCATTCCGCCAGATGCTCAGCTGTGTACTGCAGCGTCACCCCTAGTATGGTGAACATCCGCATCACAGTATGGAAGGTCTCATCGCAGAAGTCAGGATTTGCATTTATGAAGAGCTGAGTTTCGCTCATCATTCTGTTCCACAGGCTGGCAGCCTTCAGAACACGCTTCAGGCGCATGGTGATCTCAACTTTGACAGAGTCATCTTCGGCGGCGTGGATGAAGTACTCGACGAGATCTCTGACCATCGGTTTGAGTTTCTCGCTGCTGAACATGGCCTTGGAATCTCTCCACGCAATGAAGTCGTCTTTCTCCAGACCTCTTCCCAAAGCGGCTTCCCAGAGACCGATACTGAACCAGCTCTGCAGGAACGGCTTGACAGAGTTTTGTTGGATGACCTGGAGTCTGCCTTCTTTGAGATCGAGTAGGTTGTCAGGGGTCCAGCCCCGCTGCAGCGCATAGTCGTCGAATGTGCCGACCGTCTCTGAGGGTTTGTGGTCGTATCCCAGCCAGGGGATTGCAGGGATAAAGGCATCGTATTCCTTCACATCTTCCTTCGACAAGACATGGTCCATCCTACAGAAGGCTTGACTGGTCAGTGGTGCCAGCAATCAGTGCTGAAAATATCAGTAGCAATGCTAACGCCTAACACTATAACAAAGACTTCAGGGTATCTCTCCTGTGGAATCAATCAATTTATTGAAGCATGAAAGTCAAGACCTAGCATTTACGAAGAGACCACATCTATACAACCAGGTGATGAATAGGCAACAATGCAGTTGTCGAATTGTCGAAAACCTGTGCGACAAAGCCCTCAATCCTGGGCGGGGTCTCGAGCGTATGCACCCCTCAGTGGAATGCCTGATATCAGTCACCTCTTCCTGGGGAGGTTCAGCAACGATGATCGGGGCGCGGAGGGGATCTTGGACCATAGGATGTGGAAGATGTGGCAGGGGACCCCGGACAGGTCCCTCAGTCCTCCCGACTCGCCGAACCCCAATCAGCGTGGAGATCTACTATCTAGCCGCGATAGTTGAGTCCACAACGACCGCCGGGTCCTCAGCCTCATGAACTTACAAGCACCAGCCACCAGAGCTCAATGTAACTCTAGGTCCAAGGAGCCTTAGGGCCTCTGCCTTTAGCCGCCATTTTAGCGAGGAGCTCACTGATGAGCGTGTGCATAGCTTGTCAAGTTCCGACTCGGCCAACAGGGAGTCGCCTGAGTGATGAATTGGACAACACTCTCTTCCCGCAAGAGAACTGTGCATTCTGCTAATTGAAATCTCCCTCAAGTAGGCGACAGTGTTGGCATCGTGTCACTCCCCGAGTCTGCCTCTGATTCTGCAAAGAGGGGGAATTCCAAAGCTGCTGCTAAGCATTCATTTCCAGAACCTGGCTTGCATTAGCCGCGCTATCGCGTCATGGTCCTCTTGGGAGGCCGCCTGGCTGTGCACCTTAGCTGCTACTATGTTTATACCTTTCAAGCGAGGTTTTCGATCACGAGATTACAGTACGCAGTACGGAGTACTCGGCCTCCTCGGATACAGCCTCCTCGAGATGCCGCTGTGCGCTATCGCGTTGTTTCCAATGCGTTCCTGCCAGCCATTACCCTGTCCAGACTGGCCGCGATAGCACCTCGTATCGCAGTCAGGGTTGGCACTTGCGACTTGGGGTTTAGAGCACGGTCTGGTCATACTCGGCCTCTAGAATAGTGACCAAATCCTCAAGGTCTCGACTCTGGCCTACTCGGCAATGATTACCCTTCTAGAGAGAGCGCTTCCTCTTCACACCCAACGTTCGCAGGCTTCCGTGCTGGTGCCTGCTCGTCAGGAAGTACGAATGCACCACTGTGCCACATGATAGCTATGGCCCTACTCTAGCGTTGCGGCATACGTCCGTTCAAGCTCATCGCGACCCAAATCCTCAAGCTTCGAGGAGTTCAGTATATATGGCCGCTCACGCTCCTTGTCTTCAACGCCGCGAGAAGCTTGGATGTATCTTCCTCCCACCAGGCTTCTTGCGATTTCCTTCCAAGATGGCAAGAGTTGCCAAAGATCTGCCTCAATTCCGGGACCTTGGCCGTGATGACGAGACATGCATTTTCCCAGTCAAGACAGAGGCCAGCCGTTGTCTCCGGTGCCGGGATCGATACACCAGAAAATCAGCAGCCACACTCCACCAAACCATTTTGAGCAGTAGCCTGACCGATCCGTGTCTTGACGAGAGTCTCGCCCGGTTTCTCGACCTGTCCTTTTGCTGGCAGCACCAAAAGATATGCAGAGAGCTCGAGCTGGGGAGGCCCATATGTGAAAAATGGAGGACTGAACTGAGCGCAAAAGAGTGCAAGGTGGCGGCCGGCAAGCAGAAGCTGGATGAGAGACCATCTTCTGGCTCCAGCACCCCATTCCAGACGCCGCCCAGTGGTCGTGTGATCCGATCTCAGTCGAATGTCAAGCAGGTTGTCGGCAAGCCTCCACCGGAAACCCTCACGCTGGGTGAGGCCGCAGGGAAGATGACTCTCTTTGACAATGTCAAGTACATCCCTTATGGGTCTAATCGAACACGAACATTCTTCGACTTGTTGCACAGCAATTTGGCGAAAAGGGCTCGGGATCCGGGAATCGTCTATGTCGAGAGAAGGGGTGTCATGGTCAAGATTGGCTTTACTGCACGCTCAGTGCAGAAAAGACAGGATGATGCGAGAAGGACTTGCGGCCGGATTACTGAACATCACTACTCAACAGACTGGATCCCCCACGCGTTCCGGGTCGAGCAGCTCGTGCATTTGGAGTTGCGAGACTCCCGATTCAAGGAGGTCTCCTGCAAGTGCGGCGTCGGCCACGAAGAGTGGTTCCACGAGGATGTTGGATCAGCCATTCGAGTGGTACGCTCCTGGGCGACCTGGATGAATCTAGCTCGACCCTACAACGAAGCCGGGGATCTACTACCGGAATGGGCCGCAAAACTAAAGGCAATGAGGAGAGACAACATACCCGTCACCGGCCAGGCTCTTCTCGACCAGATCCATACGCGGATGCGGGAGTCTCCTCCCGTCGTGGGTGAATCCATTCACGAAGCATCGCAGGCCAGAAGAGATCCATCTGCGAAGAAGTCCATAGCAGATGGCCACCGGGAGGAACCCGGTAAAGAGAATCCTGCTAAGACAGGCACGACTACGGTGGAAGTCCAACCTCAATTACATATCGCATCGTTAAGTTTGGCCGAGTTGGAGGTGCCAGCCTCAGGTTCGCTAAAGCAACCAACGGTCGCTGTCGCTGTCCACATGAGAAGTCTTGTTTCCCAACTCGACCAAATGATGAGGGAGCTCAGACAAGATATGGAAAGGAATCTTGCTTCCCAACTCAACCAAACGGAGAGGGCGCTCAGGCAGGAAATGCAAAGGAGTCGTCGCTTGCACCATCCGACCTCGAGTGTAACCTTAGGAATCCACCGTGTTGAGCTAAGCGTGGCATGAGTCATTGGGTTGTCAAGACATGTATATTACTGATCATCGAGACCGACACGGAGTCTCTTGCTCCCTTCTACACATTTACTTGCATTGAACCCTTCCAGTACCATTGCTGTCGTTAGGGTTTCGATTTTCGACGCAGCCAACCATCCATCATGGCGACGGACACATCCGGAACAGAGATACCAGGCACGCAGGGAAGACCAGGGACACCGACCCAACTCTCCTATGTCACACTCGACGTCTTCACCTCGACGCGATACACAGGCAACCCACTGGCCATCATCAGAGTGCCGCAACACGTCGTCCTCTCCCAGAGCCAGAAGCAGCGTATTGCCCGAGAGTTCAACCTGTCCGAGTCGGTCTTCTTGCATGAGCAGATGCAGCACGACCGCCATGACCAGTCGGTCCGCATCGACATCTTCACCGCCTACGCCGAGGTCCCATTCGCAGGCCACCCGACCGTGGGCACGGCCAACTACCTGCTGCGGCTGTTGCAGGACGACGGGCTGAATGGCGTCAAGGCGCTCCAGGTCAAGGCAGGCCGCTTCGGCATCTCCTTGAACCCTGCCGTCTCCGGCGTCCAGATCTCCGTCGCTCACGACCTGCACATCCACGCCTCGCCGTTCGCCGACACACCGTTCGCGCACCACCCGGTCGTCAGCATCGTCAAGGGCATGACCTTTATCCTGGCCCAGCTGCCTGATCTGCACTCTCTCGCCGCACAGTCGCACAACTTGGTCGGTGCCGATGCCACCTATACCGCCAAAGACGGTCTAGACCAGGGCTGGCGTGACGGCATCGTCGTCTCATACTTTTATGTCGACCTCGGAACCACCACCACTACCACCACTGCTACCACCACCCCCTCTGACGCCGATAGAAAAGGCCACCAGGACGTACCAGTCCGCAGCCTGCGCACACGCAGTCTCGGCTCACGTGAGGATCCGGCCACAGGCAGCGCCGCCAGCGCCTTGACCTCATACCTCGCGCTCCAGGAGGGTAAGCCTGGCCGCTACCGCTATGTGCTGACGCAGGGCGTCGAGATGGGCCAAAGGAGTCAGATTTTCGTCGAGGTCGGCGTCAAGTCGCGCGACGACGGTCCGGGCGTCGAGATTGCCCAGGTATTGCTCAGTGGTTCGGCTGTGCAGGTCACGAAGGGCAGCCTAGAGGTTCCTCCGGCCTAGTTTGGTGTGAGGCTGTGGCATGCACCGGGATGACGGACTCCATTTGGAGCCTCCGCCCGGGGTTGTTTTGCGCCGCGTTTGTACGCGTCACACGCCTGGAGCACTCTCTCCTCAATCAGTTGGGCGGTGGATGGCATTTTGGGTGGAAGTATCACGCGTTGTATGAGAAGTGGTGGAATCTACGGAAAAACCGATCGATCATATTACTGTGGAGGATCATATTACTGTGGAGGATCATATTACTGTGGTGCACCAAGTTGGCAACCTTACTCCGTAATGCTCCGACTGCACGCATAGCTGGTGTGGATTTCTGCCCTCTTCCTTGACAAGGCAGTATCACAGTCAATGTTCGCCTGGCTTAGATCAAGCATAAGGTAAACCTAGACAGGAGCAGAATGACACGGAATAATCCATTACGATTGATGATTGAATGCCTTAGCTTTCTAGTTACGCTGCACACGGTCAGCAACCCAAGGTACCATTGTGCTTGTGTCGCATGTCCCCCCTTCAACCAACTAAGATCAAAACGTGACTTGATCAGACCGGGACTTGATCAGCAAGGCCATCCAATTCTCGAGCCCAGTTTCTGTGCTGCGAAATGTTCCAGAAGAACTTGCTGGTGAAGTCCGTGGCTTCTTTGACCAGCTTCACGTTATCCTTGATAGAAGATCCTGTATCTGGCTTCTGTGCCGTAACGACACCATACCAGTCCACAACGTCAGAAGACCCTTCGGCCGCCAGCTGGACACCCTCTGCCTCTCTGAGAGCAACGTCAACAAGCTTTACACCTTCGCCAACGGCAGCAATGGTCTTGAGATGAGCAAACGCCTCCCGAACCCAGAATTTGGCAAGGCCAATACCCGCAAGCGTCTTGGCTGACTCGGCGCCGCCAGGGATAAAGATGGCGTCAAACATGGTCGAGCGCATGCCGTTGAGAAAGTGGTCGGGTTTGGCGGAAGATGTGCCGTTGGAAGCCTTGACTTCCTGGCGCTTCGTCGCAATGGTGAACGGCACAGCTGACTGCGCGAGCGCAGCCGCCTTGATCGCATCGTAGCTCGCTGCATCGTAGCCGTCGGCGATCAGAATGGCAATGCGTCTGGACTTGATGGTTGGCTCCGCTGGCAGATACTCCAGCTGACTGAGCCCCTTGGCTTTGTGACCAGGGTTGGCCGTGGCCTGCTTCGTAGGAGTTGGCGCGCCAGAATTTTCGGCCACGGCTGCCGCCAGAGAGAGATCAATCTCGGTGAGGCGTGTCACCAGACGTTCATAGACAATGGGGTCATCGCAGTGGTCAAGTTCGAAGGAGAAGGCACTAATGATATGCTTCTTCTCAATCTCCGACATTGAGTTCCAGAACAATTGGGCCTGGGAGACGTAGTCTTTCCACTTGGGTGCCAATTTGCGTTGCTTCATGCCTTCGACTTGTGCCGGGTACGACTCAAACCCTCCATTTCCAGGACCAGTGGGTGGATTTGCTTCGAATCGATTGGGCCAGTAGTTGGCTTTGCCCTTGGTGATGGTGTGGCGCCCTTGACCATCACGGTTGAAGTTCATGACTGGGCAAACAGGGCGATTGATGGGAAGCTCTTCCCAATTGATCCCAAGACGAGAAATCTGGGTATCAAAGTAGGAGAAGTTGCGGCCCTGCAGCAATGGATCGTTGGTAAAGTCGATGCCAGGAACAATGTGACTGGTGCAGAAGGCGACTTGCTCGGTCTCGGTGAAATACTCGTCAACGTTGCGATTGAGCTCCATTTCGCCGATGTAGCGAATAGGAACCAGTTCTTCAGGCCAGACCTTGGTCGCGTCCAAAATATCAAAGTCGAATTTGTCTTCGTCTTTCTCCGCAATGACTTGGATGCCAAACTTCCACTTCGCATAGGCCTTGTTATCGATGGCTTCATAGAGATCCTTGCGGTGAAAGTCCGGATCTTGGCCAGCCAGTTTGAGGGCCTCGTCCCACACCAACGAGTGTACACCCAGCTCGGGGAGCCAATGGAATTTACAGAAATGTCGTTCACCTTTGGCGTTGATTAAGCCGAAGGTGTTGACGCCGAAACCCTGCATCATGCGATAGGATCGTGGAATACCCCGGTCCGACATGGCCCAGAAGAACATATGGGTTGCCTCGGGGTGCAGGTAGACGAAATCCCAGAAGTTGTTGTGTGCGCTTTGGCCCTGTGGGACTTCAGTATCTGGCTCTGGCTTAACAGCATGGATCAAGTCGGGAAACTTGATGGATTCCTGAATGAAGAAGACGGGGATATCGTTTCCGACAATATCCCAGTTGCCTTCGTCAGTATAGAATTTGACAGCGAAGCCTCTGACATCTCGGACAGTGTCTGCACTGCCTCGGCTGCCTTGGACAGTTGAGAATCGAACGAAAACCGGCGTGGTGCGAGAAGTATCAGTCAGTACTCCAGCTGAGGTGACGTCTTCTGCACTCTCAAACAGCTTGAAAGTTCCGTGTGCCGCTGCGCCCCGGGCATGGACGACGCGTTCAGGAATGCGCTCATGATCAAAGCGATGAATCTAGGACGAGGTTAACACATGTCCTAGGCAAATGGCTGCACACAACAAACCCGTTCTCTGGCAATCTGGTCTTCGAGGGCGTGAGGACCGATCCTGTTGTTCTTCTCGTCTACAGGCTTCAGCCAATGGTCAAGATCAGAGGCCTTGATGCCATAGTCGGTAGTGTAGTGCTGCTTGGTGTGCGAATCCTTCACGTCCTTCTGGAGGTCTGCGACCTTCTTGTTCTCAGTCATGGCTGCGACGGAGGTGGCTACAGTATCGGCGACGGATGCTCCTAGATTTCGAACAGTGTCTGTAACAGAAGGCGCCATTCGGAAAGGATAGAAGGATGGAGGGACAGCGAGGCGTGAGGACCGGGCATAATAAACAACAGCTAACAGCTACAGGTACAGCTTTCGCTTGGAACAGGCGCAGTCAGATGGGAACGCAGTGGTTGCCTCCTCGCGGCCACTTACCTATTGCGGCAGGAGCTGTTGCACCGTGTTTGCTGTGACGTATCGATGTGTGTGGCATTTCGTCATGGTTTACGCGGGGGGCACCAGGCACAATCACACAACTCGAGTCCGCAACAACGTTCTACAGAGCCTCGACCAATTTGAGGCGGAAGGGCAATCCGAAAGGGATTGATAATTGGGCCTGCTGTTCCTGGCCCGGAGGAGTTGCATCACACATTAGAAAGAGATCTGCCGTGATTGGCTGGTGGGGAGTTGCTCCAGGTCTGTGACATCAGCACCAGCCGCACTCTGCAACGCCATCAACGGGCCAGGTACCGACGGCAGCGACAATGGACAGGGATCAACCGGATGTCGAAATGTTCCGAGAGAAATGCGAAGGGCTTACGAGTACTCATAATATTATCTATTATGACAAGAAACCTACGTGGGATGGTCCGGAAGTGCATAGCCAATGTCCAGGCTGCAGGCTGCAGGCTGACGAGGCTGCGACACCAGCGATATTGAAAGGTATGACGTTGGCGAGGCTGCGGGGCTCTGTGCGACTTCCTGCGGTACCTAGGTAGGCAGTCGCACATATGCTGGGGAAGCCGCTTGACTTTAGTCCCAGTTGTCAATATCAACCTCCGTCCTCTGTCAGCTGGTCCTAGATCCTAGATCCTGGATCCTAGATCCCTCTGCAGCACTCAGATAGGTATCTGTTGCAGCACAGCCAATGAGTCGGTCTTGTCGGCTTCGGGCTCATCTCCAACAATGTCAAACACGACAGTTGCCCAATGATCAGAACCTTTTGTTCTTCGGCCCGCATTATATCCTTTTAACTAATTCCCTGGCCATACTTAGATCTCAGATATGAGTAGCATATGAATACTCGGGGCTAGAAAGATTGAAACGACAGCAGAATCAGCATGGATGGTCGCGTGGAACTCCGGTCAATTGGACATTTGGCATGGCGACATGGCAAAGCGGTGACTGAGCAGGACAGCGTCAGCATCGTCGATACTCACACATAGTGTTTCCCAAACCTTGGCTGGAGACTGATATGGTGTACTTGACTTCTTGCACAGTGGTCCAGCCGCATCACTTGAGGGTCGCCAGATGTCGCGGAAGCTCACATCACGTGGAAGAGAGCGCCTGTGTGACACACAAATACATTAGTGGTGGTTTGGCATAGTGCCTTCTAGGCACGCTTCAACGTATGATATTGTGGTCGTTCGGGTCCTGGATCTTACGATCCACTTTCTGGACAAATCGACGAAATTCATCATGTAATAAGAAGCGAGCCTGGACGTTGGCGGGGTTTGGGGTTTGCTTCGTGACAGCGCTAAGTCGAGGCATGAGTACCACCAGCAGTGTGTCGATGACAGGCCACAAACCGGCGAAAGAAACAAGAGGGGGCGGGATTGAAAACAATAGATACAATTGAATGCTGTACACTGTTCACTGTACACTGTACACTATACAGAGCACTCCGTACCGATTGGTCGCACTGCAGTGGTTAGTGGTCGCTGGTCAGTCGGCAATCTCCCTCTTCCCTCTCCTCTCACGCCAAGAGATCGAGATAGGCTCCAATGCTGGTGTAGCACAGAAGCACGATTGGACCCTGCAACGCCCCCAGCCCCAGGTTCTTATCAGACACTGAAACAGTCAAGTCATCAGTCATCAGTTATCATGAAGGCTGCAGCCACCAGCTATCTCTCCCTCCACACGAGCGCTCTCCTGCAACCAATACTTCTCCTGCTGGTGCTGCTGGCCTGCGTCTGACCAATTCCCCAGTACCGATAAGTCATTCTGCAGTGTCACCTGCACATAATACGCATCCAATCCTCGGCTCGTCCCATCGTCCGCGCCCGAATCATCCGTCGTGGATGGGGTCGGATCGGTGGCCGACCTCCCCAATCTCGCCGCGATGGAGGGGGATGTGACTGCCTTATCTGGGTCTTCTCTGTTCGAGGGACGCGGACAACACTTGTGATCACCTCCCACTCTTTCCTCCCACCCCCAATCTGCATTACCTGCTGCTGTGTTTACTGCTATAGATCGCATCTTTCTTTTTGTCGTGTTTGGCCGTTTCCTATATCCTTCCTCAGCGAGCTCACGAGCTTATAGACCGCCTCTCTCTCAGCCAACATCCTTCATCCCCGTTCACTCCGAGATACCCTTCGGCCGCCCGCGCCCACGGCATCTCAAACCCTTCTTTGGGTCTTTGCATTCCGATTGCCTGGAAGTCAGACGACTCACGTTGGCTGGGAGTTGAGCGCGTGAGTCATAGGAACCTTCCTCTGCTTGGTTCGATCTCCCGACAAAGCCGACAAGAGATGATACGAACACAACGTCTGGAGTAGCGCCTCGCAACGTTCGAGCCGGGTCTTTTCGATTCAGCACATCATGACTTTGTCGTATCTGGCATTCCTATCGACGCCACGCCTTCCAGATCACTGTTCTCCGACCTACCCAATACTCGCCAAAGTCTCTGCGTACTTTGGGATATGCATACCCACCCCTCTGGCTGCTCTGTCGACACTGTTGGGGACTCTGTCAATCATATCATGGCTGTTTGCGCAGCTGCCGCAGATTTTCAAAAATTATCATATCAAGTCCACCGCGGGATTGTCCATATTCTTTTTGGCGGAGTGGCTGCTCGGTGACTTGACCAACCTGTTGGGCGCACTGTTCACAAAACAGGCTGCGTGGCAAGTTATTATTGCGAGCTACTATGTCTTCGTTGATGTATGCCTTGTCGTTCAATATTTCTGGTACACTTACTGCACGAGATGTATCTATGCCGAAAGCCTGCACTCAAGCGGCAGCAGCGAGTTTGATGACACAGATAGTGCCATTATCAATGGTCTGTCTCCCATCAACTCGACTTTCGCTGGTGAGGAAGCGCACGTGAGTGATTCAGACGACAGTCCCAACAAATCGGCCAATCCTAGGGACGTCGAAGCACCTCATTTTACGCTAGTGCACTATGGAGAGAAGGATGGGAAGCCACTTCGCGACCTATCGTACGACAATAAGGCGGGCGCCAGCTGGATGCCATCCCCTTCTCCACGCACATTCATGTACGCAGCAACACTGTCTTCTCTGGCGTCAAATGTCGCAGCGGCCCCTATACCCTTTCCCGCAGATCATTACCGGCACGGAATTCATCTTCTTCGGGTCGATACCCCGCTTGAGATAGCCGGGACGATCCTGTCGTGGTGTTCGACGTTGTTATATCTCGGATCTCGACTGCCTCAACTATACAAGAACTGGCGGCGCCAGTCCACTGCTGGCCTCTCGCCGCTGTTGTTTTTTGCCGCCTTCTGCGGCAATTTCTTTTATTCCACGTCGCTACTCGCCAATCCAAACGCTTGGGAGGACTACGGTCCCTATGGTCACCACGGTTGGGTTGATTCGGAGGGGTCGCAGAGATGGGCCTGGGTGGCTCGAGCGGCTCCCTTCTTCCTCGGCGCTGCGGGCTGTCTGAGTATGGATGCGTTGATGGGAATCCAATTTATGATGTACGGAGAAAGAGAGGACCGCATTGTGAAGGTCAGAGATGGCCACGGGTACAGTCATTGGGAAAGAGTCAATGGGTGGATGAGAGGCTGGATCCCCAACATGGCCGGAAAGGATAGAGTGGTTGACATGGCTCAAAGCCAAAGACTGTTGAGCGAAAGCGGGCATTTGAGCATGAGTCGACGGAGCCATCATCATGACTATGGGACCATAGAGTCTTGATCTAGAGAGAGTCGGGGTAAATTGAGGATGTTTTCAACCCTCATTTGATGAATGTGAACGCCATTGGAAGCCGACCTCAGCAGCATCCTCTGTCTGTGATGTTGGTGTCTCCTGGTGCCTCCTTACGCTTGCTTCACTCGGTAGACGGAAGACACAGTCCTCCGTGACTTGGTGAGCCTCCGACCGGGGAGGCGTCAGCATGACTTTCTTGTGAAGCCATGATTCCCATTGTGAGATACGCGGCGTCTCAGGGTGCTCGCCTGGGGTGCCCGGGTTTGTTGTCAGCCATCGGTTGGCGCCAGCGACGTTGATGTGGATGGGAGAGTGCAGCAAGCCAGACCTCGAGAAAAATAAAAGATGGCCTTGATCTCCTTTTGCCTGATGGAGTCCTAAAAGTGTCTGCGAAAGAGGCGGACATGTCGTGGCAACACAGAGGTGTGGTTACCGTTGTGTTTGAGGAGCAGGAGCCTAGAGCCCTAGGCCAAGGAGGCGGAGGTCACCTACAGTTGTACCTAGCCGAGCGCTCGCATGGGGTACACTGGCACCTAACTGGGACAGTCCATACCTAACACTATCTAGTATCTACGGAGTACGTACTACCTAACATTATCTACACTCCATATGATCTCATACGCAAGACGTGCTTAGCACACCTGCACTTATTACTCTGTACTGTACTACTACTATTGCACAATCGTCGCCTATTATTTCAAGATTCATGCTTTGACCTGGTGTATCCCCGAGATAGCCTATCCCTCCAGGCCCGTCATTCATGCTCACTTCACGCCTCATCCGACCGATCCTGTCCACCAGTACCGCATTCGCATCCTTCATTCGTCCTGCGAATACCCCGCAGCTTCACGGAAGCCGAGTCGGTGTTACCTCTGGGTCGCTATCGGGATTGGCACAGCAGCCATTGAGAAAGATGCATATTCTGAGCATTCCCCTGTGTACGTCTCTCTAAAAGCTGTTGCTCTCGGACGGAGCTTGAATGCTCGTGGGCTGTCTCCCTGGCCCGAAGGAGAGACGGAGATCTAAGAAAAGAGAAGCAAGAAGACCATGTCCGACAAGCCTAGCTGAACATACAACAACAAAAAAGACCATGTCCCGAGAAATCTAGCTTAACATGCAACAATACGGAACGGAATAGAGCAACGAGGAAAGCTAACAGTCACTGCCGTAGGGGTTGGTTCGTCCAACAACTATGCGTACCTAGTGAGCGACGACGAGACCAAAGATGCGGTGATCATTGACCCAGCGAATCCTCCTGAGTATGTGAACGACACAGCAACGGCCCCATAGCCATAGCATGACACCCACGATACCATTCACAGACACAGCTAACGTAACCCCTTCGGATGCATTCAGAGTCACGCCCGTACTGTCGGAACAATCCCAGAAGCTGAACCTCACGGCGATCGTCAACACTCACCACCACTGGGACCACGCAGGCGGGAACAAGAAGATCCTGCAATCGCTGTCGTCACCGGTCCCCGTCATCGGCGGGCGAGATTGTGAAGCGGTTACAAAGACGCCGGCGCACGGCTCGACGTTCACCATCGGTAAGAACATCCAAGTGACGGCGCTGCACACGCCGTGCCACACACAGGACAGTATTTGCTATTACATGGAGGACAAGAGCACGGGAGAGCGGGCGGTGTTTACGGGCGATACGCTGTTTATCGGCGGGTGTGGCAAGTTCTTCGAGGGCAACGGCGCCGAGATGCACGTCGCACTCAATGAGATTCTAGCCGCCCTGCCGGACGACACCAAGGTCTACCCGGGCCACGAGTACACCAAGTCGAACGTCAAGTTCCTGAAGAAGGTCGATCCCGCAAACGAGGCGGTCCAGAAGCTCGAGCGCTTTGCCGACGAGAACCACGAGACCCAGGGCAAGTTCACCATCGGCCAGGAGAAGCAACATAATGCTTTCATGCGCGTGCATACCGACGACATCAAGAAGGTCACCGGCAAGACAGACCCCAGTGAAGTTATGGCCCAGTTGCGCGAGTTGAAGAATGCAAGTTGAGCAAAGTTGGAAAGGAGGGAGATAAGTGAAAGAAAGTAGTGTTCGCCCTAAGAAGGTATACGATCCAGCGAGGGATGTGTATTCAAGAAGGTGTATGATCAGCGAGGGATGCGCATTTCACACTTTGTGCCAGCCAGCGCAACCCTGTCGGCAGAGACTCGATAGCCGACATGGAACGGCACATGTCGTTGACTTAGTTAGAGGCGGCGTTGGTGAGACGTCGAGTCGACTTGATGGCTCCAGTCCCATCAAGGGCACACGCCAGACTCGAAGGAGTAGCACGCCAGTTGACAAAAAGCAAGGTTCGACGTAGATAAGTGAAGCAGGCCACAATAGCCACTCAACCACATATATCATATATCATATAGTTCAACGTTTAACAACAAGGTCATAATAGCCACAGATCAGATCAAATCAAGAAAATCAATGTGACTAGACTGGCAACTGGAACTGGAACTGGGACATGAGCCCGAATTGGGACTTACCATGTTACTATTACTATGTAGATGTAGTTACGACGCCTGGTGCGACCTACTGTAGGACCCAATCCAAAGGAGCTGGTTGATTCTCTTTATATATTGTGTCGAATCTCTCTAGCTAGGTAGAGACATATATTACGCGTCGAAACTCTCTCTCTAAAAACATATATATTGTGTTGAATCTCTCTATAGGTGCTAGCTAGAGACGACGATGGTCCGTCGAATCTCTCTAGCTCGAGACGACGATGGTCCGTCGACTGTGCACTCACGTCGTTTCTCCAGCGTCTGCTCCTGCTCCTCCTCGGCGGAGAGGCAGAAGCCCTCGACATTCCTATTCTACTAGTCGTAGAACATACCATTCCAGTTTCTTGGGCGGTCCTTTTCCTCCTCAAGATGGCAAGGCAGGGCAGGGAAGGGTTTTGTCCCCTTGACCAAGCAAGTAATAGACTGTAATCTGGAGACTGGAGTCTGGAGACTGGAGTACCTCTCAAACATTTCCATTTCGCGCCACCTACACCTGGCGGAGCCACGATCTCACTGGTGGAGAGAGGGGTATTTTATAAGGAGTAGGCATGCATAGCATGGCATCGACTTCTTAAGCGGCGACGTGTTCGAGTTCGTGGTTGTGTTCGCCATCGCGTTCGTATTCGTGGTTGTGTTCGTGTTCGTTGCCAACAGCAGGACGTGCATGTGCAGCATCCCGACCTCGACCGTCCTGCACAATGACCATGCTCTCCGTCTTTTCTGCAATGCCGGTCCTCGTCTCGGTGTGCTCCTTGGTCAGTTCTTTCTTGGTGACGAGCGCACTGGCAAGCAGACCACACGCTGCGATGCAGGTCGACAGGATCCAGAGATTCCGCAGGCTCCAGGCGAAGGCCTGCTCGACAGCCAGGCGCTGGGCCGGGTCGGAGACGGTGGCAATGAGATCGATGTTGGTGGCGGCGTCGGGGCCCGACAGCTGCTGGACCAGATCGGCCGGCAGTCCGTGGTGGCGCAAAGTCGAGCTCCGCAGGTGCATTCCGTTCTGGAAGATGACGCCGCCGATGACGATGGACAGAGACACGCCGATGCCGCGCATGAAGCCGAGAGTGGCGGTGGCGGTGGCCGTGTCGTCTTGCGAGACCAGCGCTTGAAGGCCGATCAGGGGCGGGTCGAAGAGAAGACCGGTGCCCAGGCCAGCAATGATCTCAAAGGCAACGATTGAACCCAGGGACGAGGTGGCGTCGAGCCATACGTACAGGCCGTTGCCGAACGTCAGCAGAGTCATGCCGAGCCAGATCAGCTCGACGTATCGACCGAGCTGGTGGATCAGGATCCCCGCCGCCGCCGCCGTGAGTGCTGTGAGCACGATCAGTGGAAGCAGAAGCACTCCCGATCGGAGAGGCGACGCTTCCTTGGCCGACTGGAAGTAGAGTGGGAGGTAGTACTCTGCCATGTTGAGGACCTGGGCCGCCGGGGTTGAGGTCAGTACAAGCCAATCAATCATGCAATCAATCAATCATTCATCCAATCAGTCAATCATGCATTCATTCATGGGACCATCAAAACGTACAAAATGTTGTGTGAAGCCGAGAGCAAGGCATGCGGCATTCGACTTGTGGCGGAACAGGCCAAGGGGCATGATGGGGTGGCGTGCCAGTCGACCCTCGTTGAAGAGAAACACAATGGCCATCAAAGCACCAACCACGACAAGGCAGATGACCTTCGGAGAGTCCCACGGGTACACGGTACCTCCAAAGTTCAGACCGAGTAGCACCATGACCATGAGGCCTATGATGGAAACGCTCCCGGCCCAATCGATGGCCCTCATGCCCTGGGCGAACTTGGTCTTGGGATCATGCACGTCTAGGAAAAGGAGTAATAGGCAGAACGCGACCCCAGCGACTGGAAGATTGATCCAGAAAATCCATCTCCACGACAGAAGCTGGGTGAAGGCACCGCCGAGCACTGGGCCAAGGCCCCCGGCGACAGCCCAGGTGACTTGAAGAAGGCCGAGAAAGAGAGGACGAGTCCTGGGAGAAAGCATCAATGAATGAGACGAGACCGATCAATGAATGGACAGGCAGGTAATGTGATGCGAACCTCATACTATACAAATCAGATACGACAATATTGATCAGAGAACCCAGACCGCCGCCGGACACGCCCTGGAGAGTCCGACCCACGATGAGCATGCCCATGCTGCTCGAGGCCGCGCATATGATGGAGCTGGCAAAATACAGAGCCACGGTCAGCAGCAGGATAGGCTTGCGGCCCCATATGTCGGACAGTTTGGCCCAGATTGGGCCGACAGCGGTCGTGGCAATGACATAGGAGGCACCGATCCAGGAGTAGCCAGATGCCGATTGGAGGTCGGAGCATATCGTGGGGATTGCAGTGGCTACGATGGTCGTGTTCAGAGCGGCAATGAACTCGGCGGACTAGACGGTAGGTCATAAGAGTCAGTATCTGGCTGAGCATTGATCTTGGGCCGGCCTTCGCCCGTGCAAGCTGTCGTGCTGACTTCCACAGGGATGGGTTGGGCAACACCCTGGGCGTCCAGCAAAGAAACGAGGGCACACGAGACCAGATGATCCAGTGGTAATAGTATCGGTGGTATTGATCTGATCAGCAAATGAAGTCATTTGACACTCACAAAAAGAGCGATCATCACTGTCAACGTCCTGAATGTGCTCCGCCGCGGGACAGGCTCAAGTAGCATTGGGGGTACTGTCATTGTCATTGTCGAAGTCGCAACGGTAGGAGGTAGCGGTACGGAAGCGGCTGGCAGTTCAACCGACTCGATTGCGTCCTCGACAACCGGAGCCTGACTCGACTCTGTTGCCATGATGTATGAAGCCGGTGTGGTGCCTGTTGGATTCCAGAAGCCTCGGATTTCTAGAAATAGCGGAAGCAAGAGGGAGGACTCGTAAGGGTGGGACAGGAGAGAGGGCGTCCTACCGCCCGTAATGTACTCCGTACTTTGATTATGAGTTGGATATGGTAGATGAGTATGTACCATCGAGGGAGAGGCAGTAGGAAGCAGTCCGGAGTACTCGGGATGTGGAGGTGGGACGTCGTAGTCACGGGATCCAGTATATCCAGTATATCCTGACTAATTACTCGTACTCTTTCTTACTCGCGGTTGCCCTCTTCACCAAAAAGCATGGAGAGCCTGTAGCCGGGTGCAGTTGAACAAGTGGACTGGAGGTCAAGGGAACCGCCCCGGCATATTGCAATGCAACCTCACGGCTTTTGTCCAGGTCGACGGAAACTCTCACTGCGCAGACAAGCCCCATGGATGATGCCTGAATGCCGTGGGTGAGAGACGAAGATCCTACGAGATGAGCAGCTGTGATAGGTTCTTCGTACTTAGGAGGGGTCGGATCTACTCTCCCACGCGCATCTCGGTCAGCTCGCGACGGTCATTCATTGCACGCCCCTTGCAGGTGCCGTGCGTTTCTCTTTCTCGGCCTGTGCGCAAGTAGTAACAGCATGCCGAAGGTTCACACATCATGGAAGTCTGCCTCGTCACATTGCATTGGCCAAAGCTGTCATAACGTGTAACGCCAACAGCTGCATGACTGCTCGGTCTTCTGAGGAAGTCAGACAAAATAAGCTGTTCTGAGTAAGACTTGTCGAAAGTGATAATAGGTCCGGGAGCGACAGCAAGGGCATCGGCGGCCGACGGAACCGTCAATTGAAACGTGCAAGGCGTCATGCTGTCTGATGCATGGTGCGTTTCCCGCATGAACTCCCTCCCGTCCGTGTCGATCAAATGCCTGCTAGGCTGGGTTGTGAATGTCTTCCCTTACTCGTACTCGTACGATGAACGCTAAGCGATGTTGCTGCTGATCGACAAAGAGATGCCCAGCTAGTAGCTGCCAACGGGGCTAGAACGGGCGAGAACAGCACACAATAAAATCACCTGGTGGGCCTAGAGAGGTAGTACGGAGTATGGATATACATACCATACTTTTGCAAGTACGTACTCCGTACTCCGTATCCTGGTTCGTGGTAAGGAGCTCCGGTCCAGGTAACCTCCGCGTCTGTTCTCTGAACACCGATCTTATCGCCGTTGGGCGGCGGTGATAAGATCCTGAAGAATCTCGGTCTCGCTAGGTGATGAATTCGAATTGGAGACTATTTCCCTTGACAGGCTAAGACTAGGGCGCAAGCCGACTGTTGCCAGGAAAGACATCCGAAACACTGGCAAGTGGCACCACAACAGGACAATGTATTTGTAGGAGATGTGAGACCCGAGGTGGATAGCGAGGCCATCTGCGTAGAGATGGCTTGAGCTTGTACGTAGTAGCGAATAGAGTCGACCTTTACCAAGAGGCCATGCAAGACCGACGGCAGCCTGGGGTGTTAACCGAGATGGATCCTTAGATGCTGAGACACCGACGAGCCAGCACCTTAGTATCCGTACGATGGTAAGAAATGACAAGCGAGTCTTGTCACAAAGGATGAAGACAGACATCCGACCCTAGTCATGCGCACCGGGAATTTTTGCGAAGACATTAGCGCGTGGCCATCAGTGGTCAAGGCACCGGCTTGACCACTGCGTCCCTCGGAGGGGTTTTGCGCAACAAGGGGCACCTAGAGCGGGATCAGATAAAAGAAAAAGGAGTCATGGAACCATGCAGCACTAGGGCTTCCTTGCGCGACTTCAAGCATCGATTGGGGCAATGCTAGATCCACTTGGATGTCACCAAAAGCCGATCCATGCGATGCTTTGCGTAGGTATGTACCGTAGTTCCCTCAGGTCTAGACCCACACCGCCGTTGCCCAAAGCTGGGGTCGGCTGCCGGCTGGGCTGGTACTGTACAGATAGTTGAAGGCAAGCAACCCCAAAGGGGCGTCTTGTCCTTGAGAATGTGAGAATGCTGTGGATTTCAACATAGTTGAGGTTTGGTCGCTGCAAGCGGTTTTGCCAATGCTGGAGCCGCTCTTCCATTTCACCATCAGGCGGAGGACGAGCGTCTCAGCGCCTTGGAGAAATATCTTCCACCACAACGTGGTCTGTGGAGCTGCACCGTAGCCCGGACCATGGGCATGGCTACCCAGGTGGATCTCTGATATCGAGGCGCACGGCCTACTCTGCGCCTCACCCTGAGACTGATGGGGAGGGCGCCGGCCCTGTCACAGGTGGCTAGCCCATCAGTGTGATTTCCTGAGCTGTCCTCAAGTTATTGTGCGACACCCCACCCCCTAGGATTGGAAGTCTCAGGTTCAGTAAGCCGGCATGCTTTGGTTGGTCGTGGCGGTTCGGATGCCCGGGTTAATAAGAGGCTGCTTGCTCCCCTGCCCTGCTATGGTCAAGCGGGTTGGTGACGCCAGGATCGACTGACGACGCGAATAATAGTACGTTGTGGTGCAGACAGTCCTGCATCCAGCGTCTGGTCATGCACGCTCCGAGATGATCAACGTCCACGGGTGTGGGTTCGTTCAGCCCAGCTGCACCCACTGCCCCGATGGTTCTCATGATTTTACTTACCGCCGAGTCGACGCGCCAGGACTCTGTAAGCGTTCAGTCCGCACGCAAGATATCCGTACATGATACTATTGCATACATATGACCCCCTACTGCTGAGACGGGTCCGGGAATGTTGTCTTCAATAATCACCCATCGGGTCTGCTCAACGGGCGTCAAGTGAGCGCTCTTAACCATGGGAACGAGATAAAACCTGGTAGGCAAGGGGTGGAGCTGCATCTCAGCCTATAAGCCACAAGTTCTGTTATTCAATAATAGACAACAGGTCCTTTCTAGGCGGATGATCCAGACCATGAATTTCACGAAACATGGCTCTCTTAGCAGTTGTGGCCTACTGTGAAAACCAACTCGGCCTCCTGATCACTGTGAAGCTAAATCAGCCCCGTAGGAGGCAGCGCCGTAGCTGAGTTTCTGTGGTTGGTCGCTAGACAAGATGTCAGGCCTCTGCCAACACCTGCATGCATCATTGTGCCACGACTCGGGGATGGTCGTGCTAGGTTGATCAAGTTCTTGTCTCCCATACACTTGTGTCTCGCATGGCAGTTGTGATTGCGGCCCCGTGATGGATTGGCAGTGAGAGCCCAGTTATTTTCAAGATTGACAGGCGAAGGGTGCGGCAAATCGGGCTGAGGAGGCTGCAAATGAGAGTGGGTTGAGACGGTCAGTAGTTAAACCCGTCACAGGTGGTGAGGCCCGAGGTATTCGTAGAGGCAGAGGATCCCTTTGGGGCGGCGTGCTAAGTGGGAACAAAGCGTTACGGAGTGAAAGGCTGTATGCAGCGGTTGGACAGAGGTGACGCGGTATGGATTCGTGGCGGTCGGGTTTGTCGGTCTCGTAGCGGGATGGAAAGGAGTGCAAGGGATACACATAGTCTGATGATGTGACGGTCTGGCTTGTGTCTAGCATACTGTGATAGGTTAACGGTTGGCTATAAGCAGGACAAGGACAGGAAAGCACAGGAGAAGAAACAATCATAGCGCAGTATGGCCAGCGTGGCGAGTGGACACAGGGATCATTTCTAACCCTGCTCGATGGTTTACGGTGCCTTGGGCATGCCACACTAAGTGTTAGTACTGAGTCCTCCCTACATCCCTAAGGTCAGGTAGGGTGCTGTAGCCTGTAGGTGCTCGGGGCATCAGGCGCAGGCACCACGCAGGGGCAGCAAGCGGGTACTGGAGGGCGTTGTTGCCTGCGGGTTTTGTGTTTTGGCGGTGCCACGGTGGTCTTGGAGGCTGGTCTCGCTTACAACGAGGACGCCTAGCATGAAGATGGCCACCCCGTTACTACTCTGTCCCTGGGTCCCTAGGTCTCTGGATCCCCTAAAACCCTAGGTGCTAGGTACGACCTACCTGAACTAGTAGCTGAGATGTCCCGCTGTATGCGGACATCTGCAATTCACCGGTGAAGTAATAAGGGTGCAACTGGACGCCGCACACTACTCGTACAGACTACCTTAAGGTAGGTAGGTACCTAGGTAGTAACCTACGTAAATAGGTACCTAAGGTAGCTAGCACCACTACCTACTGACCGTCGAGAGTGGCAGGATGAGGAGATCACCTCCTCATCGCCATCACAGTCTGCGTCGATTCGTTGCAGCTGCAAGGGCTCGACCTGCGCCTCAGGCCCCTCCGTCTTTGCTGTCGACCATGCCGTCCTGTCAGCACTGCGGTGTAGGACGGTGTAGCTCTAGGACTCGCCTACCTAACATGCAGGTAGGTAGACAGCGTGAATGTTAAACCCCGGTCCTAGTAGTATGTGCATCATGGGACGTTGAAACCATCCCACTTGAATGTGCCCAAGGCTTCAACTTTCATTTCCGCCTTTTGTATGTATCTCCGAGCCATCCCTGCCACTCGTACTGCGTATCGGCTGGATGATGATATCGATGATCCCCTGTCAGCGTCTCCCTCCCTGATCCTGGTTGCACCCCTCTCCCCACATGGCACCAGCTGCTGCCTGGTTGACTCTGAGGCTTCCATTATTTCTTCATCTTTCCATCTAGTACGGATGCTCGTACGAAGACTCTGTCTCCTCTTCCCGGCTTAGGTGAGATCACACCCCTGATCGAGTCTCGTCGGGACGCCAGTCCTCTGCCGACCAGTTCTTTACGGTGCGAGTTCCTGATCAAGCAAAGTCGCTAATTTCTATTACATGGACTCGTGAGAATCGAGATCCCTCTAAACTCTGGGTCCTGTCCTGGTGCCCTTTTTCCTAGGTATGCATTCATTCCATTCCGCATTCCCCACTGACAACCCATGCAGGGCTCTGTTCTTGCATGGCCTCTCGGTCTCTCGACTCAGCCTCTCACAGTGTCACATACACACCCACGATCCACCCGATTCCTTGTTCTTTTTCCTCATTTCCTCATTCTCGTACGGATACGGAGGATGGAGTAATACATTACTACGGAGTATTACATGCGTCCTGATCGCGACTCGCCTCTGGGAACCGCTAAGCCGCACTCCATTCTGTGCACCGGCCTCACCCGGCGCCCACCTTTCGATTTCTGACAGTTGTAACTGCGGTCCGGATCCACTGGCTTTCTTCCGGCTGAGTTTGCCAGGCCAAAAGAAAGAGGAGGAGCCACAGTTCATCACCACCACCGCTTTGACCGCGTCCTTCCAACACCTTCCGCGACGGGGTTTCTCTTGGTTTCTTCCCTAAATGATAAAATGCCTCTTGAGAGCATGAGCATCGGCTCCGCCTTTCCCCTCCCCCCTGCTGTTCCTCCCGGCCGACGAGCGAACCGTGTCTTCGGCTGGCTGACCCCTGTGACCCTTGTCCTGTCTACACCACCTACCCACACGGATACTAGTATGGACCATGCAGTTGGCATCCTGGGACGTGGCACACCCTGTTCATGGGTATGGGTATGGGTATGGACGGGTATGGATCCTCGGGGCGCCTCAGGCTAAAACAGCAACCCTGTTGACACATTCACGCTTTTCGCGACCATTGACACCTCACCCTTGGAGTCTTTGACAGCCTTGGTTCCAGGCTGCAGTCACCAGTGAATCCAGATCGATAGCACTTGGACTGATCGGTCGGCTAATAATCAAACTCTCCTACCGTCCTATCCGACCCTGTTCTGCTACAACCCATACCACACACGGCCCTTTCTGACGCTCCCCTTGCTGCCATGCATTCCACCAACCCTGGCCTGACCTGTTTCCCATGTTCTTCACGGAAATGCGCGCTACGGTTGCTTACCGCTACCCGTGTCGCAAACCTTTCACTCTGGAAAGTTTGATGCATTCCCCCCAGTTCCCACATACAACACTACTATTTACTGCTGCCGCTACCGTTACCGCTACCGCCACCCTCCAGTTTGACGCATCTCGCCCGCTCGCCTCCATCTCATTCCCAACTTGGCAAGTCGGTGATTCGTGCATTGATCAATCAAGGCTCCTGCCGCCTGGTACCTGCCCACTGTCCACCGTGCTTCCAGGTTAAACGCCTTCACCTTGGCTCTGGGTCTTTGCTGTCCACCTGGCCAAAACTCTGTTCCACTGCACTTGTATACACTAACCATGGCCTTGTCTGTGCCTTGCCACAATCGATGTGCCAGTCTAATTTCGTCTTCTCCCCCTTGGTCGGCACGCATCAATCAATCTTGCCGTTTATACGTACCCTTTGTTCTCACTCCTTGAAGGGGTTCTAGATATGGACTTGACCGCCCATCCAGCACATCTGAATCTTCCCACTCTTCCATCACATCAATTCCACCAGCATGGCCACTTCACAGACCTGGGGCCATGCACTGGAAGTGCCATATAATCCAGCAGCCACAGCCAGCGTCTCATCCTACTTTGCCCGACCACTCAAGGTGGTCAAATCTAATAGCCGCAACGGTAGTCCGCGAGACCTGGGAAGGAGAAAGACCACAACAGCAGCTACCATTTCCTCACGAGCCAGATCCGTTGTTGACCATCTCCGTTCCAACGTCCACTCTCAGCAATGGCAGTGCTCGGAAAGCTCTCGCTCACGGCCTCTCAGCTGGCATCCAACATCCATCGAGGAGCATGACATGGTGTTCGACCCTTCAGTCAGTGATCAGGGTTTCTCGGGCTGGAATTTTTCCACCGCCCAAGTCAACGGACTCTTCACTCCCATCTCCTATCCGGCTATCAACGAGCCCCAGATGGAAGAACTTTATACACCTCTCGAAGAACTGCCTGGCCCAGATGTGGTTCCGGCGTACGAAGCTCGACACTTTGGTGAACAGGCATGGCTAGGCCAAGATCCTCCCAAAGTCCAACCCTACTCTTTCGGCATGTTCCCCCAGTCATCCTCTCCCCAGCCTCCATGGCAATTCAGTCAAGGGGCGATGCTAGGGGAGGTACCGACAGCACCATCTTCACCGGATTTTTTTCCGGTGCCGAACATGGATCTCGGCACCTTGTCGCTTGACAACACCGGTGACAACGAGGATGCGGAGGAATTAGTTGGCATGGGCTTGTACGACTCGCCTGCTGAAGTTCAGTCCTCTTCCTTTCTCTGCGCCGGGCTCTCTTCTGGGAGGAGGGCGTTGAAGTTGGAGGAGTCTTTTGAGCCAATGGAGCAGGATGACGGAGAAGAGGGAGAAGAGGGGGATGATGATGATGATGAAGCCGCCCAGGGGCAGGAAACCTTTGAGCAGGACGCCGTACTTGAACATGCGCCCGACTCCTCTGGTGAGGCCAACTACAATTCCCAGTCCATCGCCAGCCATCTCACCTTTGGCACGCAGTCAGAAGTGAACCCGATTGCTTTCAAATACCTGGCGACTCTGAGCCAGCTAAACAGTGCATATTACCCTGCAGCATCCCACGGCTACGGTTGGATATGAATTACGATTTGATGAGATGCGGGCTCGGTGCCGCCCTTGCACTGCTTTTGTGTACTGTACATAGTCACCATCTGCGACTTGTGATGTTAGAGCAATGATACCCAGATTAGCAGCTTACTATTCGAAGCCCGACTCAGTCGGCTTCCCTGCATTAGACCATGTGGAAATGATACTCTTAAGACTGAGATTGCCTCCTGCACTTGACCAAGGGATGTCTACTATGAGTACGGAGTACGGAGTACAGTATCCGTATATGGCGGCAGTACGGAGTAATGGCGAATGGCGGATCGACGAGCTTGATTCCCAGGCAATTGATGGCGGGGACTTGTCCTCCAATAGCATTGTGACACACGAGAAATCTACACATACCTACCTATTCACCTCCCACAACAATTGACTCCCTGTAGGTGTCTGCAGTTCTTACATGTCTCCGTCCTCCGCCCTGCGTACCACATCATGACAATGATCCGGCGGCTTCCACCTGGCGCTAGCTCGGACATTTGATCTCGGTGCGCTGCAAAAATGCAATGCAATCATCTGGCTCCTAGACCCTACACTTTATGATGGTCCTGCAATTCTCGCCATGGCGACACGAGTCCGAACTGGCCATGGTCCGGGACTGGTTTTTCCCTGGTCATGTGAAACAAGACGGCTTTTCAATCCCGCCGCCAGACATGCGGCAGCAAGCCGTGAATCGGGTCAACCTGTGGCTTTTCAAAGCCGGTCAACTGCCCGCTGCGCTCATCGCAACCGCCGGGTTGACCGAAGCATTGTTGCACGACGAGAGAGGTCGAGCGCAGGGAGAACGGAGCATCTCCGACTCCGCCATGCAGAGCATCTATGCAATGGCGTTTGCGAGGTTCGTCAACGGATTCGTTGACCGCGAAGTTGCCCGTTCACATGCCGCCGAAATGGCTCTGGATGGCGCCAGCGCCGGTACTACCGTTGTGTCAACAGCCAAGGGAGAGAGCTCGATGTATGCTCACGCCGCGACAATCGGGATGCCACAAAAGTTTGTCGATCTACGGCACGAGGTCACACACGGCCACATTCCTAACCTGATCTACCTGCAGCAGATGACGAGCCAGGCACTAGAGTGGTTGTGGGACAGGTGGTGGGTGAAGAAGGCCACAGGAGATCCTGCGCGAGCCTTGAGGGAGCTGGAAGAGCGGAAACGGGTTTCCCGGGAAGCGAGAGAGGCTGAAGAACTGGATGCCCTCGGGGCACATACTACTCGAGGCACGACAGTCGAAAGATATAGAGCCGGTCAAGAACACCATGTTACCATGAGCACGGATGAGTTGGGCGGAAGCCCTTGAGTCAGGATCACACATGCCCTGCCGGTGGGCCGACTGGCCCAAAGCAGGCATCGTCGATGATCCCAACGGAAAGACACCTTATGTGACACGCACAGATACGATCCTACTACTGATAGAGGTTGAAGAAACGATTTCCGTCACATTCTCTTCTCTCATCTCCTCTCCTCTCCATTCCATTTTGGGAAATTCATCTCCCATCGGAACCCACCTCCCAGATTCCGAAGGAGAAGGCTCCCAAGGCTCAGAAACCAACCCCATAAGATGCGGCCCCAGCGTCTTATAAGGAGCACCCAAATCCCCCAGTGACTGTTAGCTTTACCAAGCGGCACCTAAGCAACGGGCACTAATCCATCTCCAGGCGCAAACAAGCCTGGGTCTGGGTGGCGATATCAGTACACTTGGAAACCATCATCTCAGTGTCGACGAGCTAATCAAGCAATTTCAGGGGGGACGTTGTTCCGTATCATCCTCTGGAGTCTGCACGAAGACGACCTCGAGGGAGGTGATGGCTATGGCCTGTCGATGCGGTCTTCATCTAGGGGTTCCAACGGCCCTTTTCACCGGGTCGTCTTTCTTCATCCTGTGGCTCTGCGCAAACATTCTTGCCTCCATATCATGTATTGCTAATAGGTGAACCAACTCTCTTGTCGCTCGCTCTATCACTCATTTATAATATGCATTTCGTTACTTCTCCTTTCCTCTCCTTCAGATTGCTCGCATCTCTCACGGGATATATCTTTGCCGATGATCTGGTCCAGAATGAGAACGACGCATACTGCCAGGTCTTCACGGGGACCATCATACCAGTGTCCCTCTATCAATCCGGAGTGCCCAGGTGCTAGTAAGAATCGAAGGAGACTTTGAGGCATCGAGGTCCATTCGTCAAGAAGGCCTTGACTCATAGAGTTCGATCGTAATCTTTCTGTATCTTATCTTAAAGACATATTTCTGAGCTCCGCGTTCTCCATCAACTTCTCTATATACCCCTTCCTAGTATCCGTTAGCCCTTGCATAAACTCAGAAGTTCGTCTATGGTCACGGTACGTCTAATTGTAGCCACGAGCGGGAAGGTCGATGATTTTTAGGTTAGAAAAGAAGGAGAATAGCAATAAGAAAGCCGAAGGCCGTAGATAACGAGAGACAAGAGAGCTACTCGCCGCTATGGACTACGGTACGGATTCGAGGGTATTTTGATTCTAGCGGAGAGGATAGAGGTGTAAGGTGTAGACACTCGACTCGGAGGGTGCATGGAAGGGTAAAGCGGCGCCTGGGCCAAGCCCCTAAGCCTTGCGCCTCGTGAATGTGGCCAAGTTCAGGTTGCGTGACCACCCTTGGACAATGCAAGTAAATGAGGAGTCTTCGCATACAGCTTGCTGGTCCGTTCGTCATCTATGTAGCCTGCCGGCGGCGACAATAGAGTGGAATCAACCTGTCACCATCTGAGAAAGTCCTATACACTTCCATATCTTGACATGCGTGGTAGCCTCATCAGCCCATATGCCAGATTTTCAGATCGCTACCCGCGACTTCCACCTTCCCTTCCTTCGACATGAGCAGCCTCCCGGCGAGGGCAAACGAGAGCCCGTTTTATGATTACGCTCCCCAGAAACCATTCTACCCTACCGAGACCAAAATCATCTCGACGCTTGCCCTTCTCGTCTTCGGATATTATGTGGTCTCATACTTCGACGCCTCTCCGTCCACCATCAAACGGTCTCTCTACGAATCATTAATCTACCTCATCCCCTCACCCCTCCTCTACGTCATGCAGTACGGCATGCTTCGCCTTGGACGTCTTGGGCCCGAAGAAGCACAATTCGCTAGAGCTCAATTTGGAGACATATATGCAAAGCAGGAGGCGATTCAGAGGATATTCGGACAACCCCAGCTGCCGTTAGCACTGCGGAAGGTTAGGAGCCTTTCAGGGGTGGGCAAATACATTTCACTGAGCAACGAGGCGTGTCCGCCGGGTTTGGGAAACTGGGATAACTCTTGCTATCAAAATAGTGTCCTTCAGGGCCTGGCTTCCTTGCCCGCGTTCTCCAATTTCATGGAGCGCAGTTTGGAAAAATGTGAGAGGTACGGTATCCCTTCAGATACGCACAGGGCGCTGGTGTGCTTGCTAGAACAGCTCACGGATTGGACCCCTCGGAAGGCTACTGTCTGGACCCCCAACGTTCTCAAGTCCATGGATAGCTGGCAGCAGCAAGATGCGCAGGAGTACTTCTCTCGACTGCTTGAGACAGTCGAGAAGGAGGCGGGTTTGTATATCAAAGTCCTAACCCGTTCTTCTGTTCCTGGTCTAGAGTGTATAAGGGCACAGTGGATGCACAATGCTCGGTCTGAAGAGGGCATTCCTCCTCGACATGGGTGGCCGTCCTCTTCCGAGGCTCCGAAAGAATCAGGTCCACGTCTGTTGCAGTCCCAGCCACGAAATCCTATGGATGGCATGACTGCGCAGTGTCTTGAATGCAGGACTTGCGGGTTCACGGAAGGCTTTTCGTTCAATCAGTTCAACTGCCTAACCCTAAATATGGGCATTCGGGGCCCTTCCGACCTAGAGGACCTTCTGAATGAGTATACGGCTCCAGAAGAGATTGAGGGAGTCGAGTGTGAGAACTGTACGAAATTGGCCCACAATGGCGCCAATGGCTCGTATGAGGAGTCGGTCGAGGAGCCGGTGAAAAGGAAGCCAATTTTGAGGACAAAGACGAAGCAGATCACGGTGGGAAGATTGCCCAAGGACCTGGTTCTCCATATCAATCGAAGTATCTTTGATGGTTACGGGAATCAACTCAAAAACAGGGCATGCGTTGCCGTGCCTGCGAAGTTGCGCTTTCTCAGCAGGTGGTGCGCCCCGATTGTCCGGAACAATTCCTCTGTCGAAGCCGAATATGAACTTAAATGCATGGTGACGCATTATGGCCGGCACGACAATGGCCACTATGTCGCCCTGGGACAACGTGGCAAGGAGTGGTATTCCTTCAATGATGACTTGGTGACCAAAATCACCGAGGAAGATGTCCTCCACACGGGGAATGGGTTCATGCTCTTTTATGAGGCCATACCCTTCCAGCAACAAGTGGATGCTTCTATGAGCATGTCGGGTCTTAACCGGACGTCTCAGCACCACATTTCAAACGTTGACACAGGTTCAACTAGCGATCAAGTCGAGAATATGGCAGAATGGTCGAGTGGAGATTCAGGGATAGATCGGCAAGACTTGATGTCTGCCGTTGCATCATCAACCGAGAGTCCATCGGTGTCTGCTTCACCTTCATCATTGGAGTCGGAATCGGCAGTCGAGAGTCCAGCCAAGCAACAGGATATCGAGGAGTTGTCGCTTCCAAGCATGAGGACGGCCAGCCAAGTAGGCCACCATCTGCAAGAACAGCGGCAACCTAGCACACCAATAGTCCCTGTGCTGTGATTGGAGCTGTACAAAGGCGACGAACTGATGACTTTACGAGAGACAGAACAAAAGTGATACCCAGTGCGTTTGGCGTTGGCTGTGGTCAATGGTATTTAGGCAGTGATACCACGGAACTGAAATAAATTTGTTCTACCACCCTCAATGGTCTGTGTAGTAGGAAAGGAAAGGTGTAGTGTAGGCAGCGTTGACTTTACTGACTTCACAAGCTGACATGCTGGCGCTACAGCCGTTTTGTTGCCGAGAACATGTGCATTACCCAAAAGAGATTGCTGAATCATCAACTCCAGCCTGCGGCTGACTGTTGAACTGCCCGCGATTGTCGTCATTATTGATGGGTTAGGTTTCCTTCCCACCAGCAACTGCCACAGACTTCCCTGCTCTTCCGGATAGGAACATCATGAGAGCCTCCTGAAGACGTGTGTCTCTCAGCGGACAATTAGACGGTCATCATCACCTCGTCTCAGGTTCTCGTCGCCTCTCCATCATGTCTGGAAGGAGCGAAGCTCCACACCTGAGCCGGAGGATCAGTGAGTGTATACCAGAAATTGTACGTGTGATCGCGCTAAAGTCAACGGTCTGATGACTATCGTTCCTCGGTTCTGTTCGCACAAGCCCTCTGATTGCAAGACTGATGCCCCTCCAGCGACAAGGTGATTCCAGCAGCGAGGACGAGTTCAACCGCAAAATCGAAGTCGTCTTCGATTCTGACAGTGTCCGCCGCCGCAAATCTTCGGTCGTCCTCCCTGCGCACCCCGAAGTGGAAATCCCATCTAAATACCATTTACGACAACCGAAATCGCAATGCCTGGTCCACAACCTGGTCGAGAAGACCTCCTTGGGACAACAGCCTATAGTCGAATCCAAGCTCGAACAGATTGACGAGGTTGATAGAAAGGCGCCGGCCGGGCCTCCAAATGGGGACAGGACGCGCAGAGAAGAGGTGCGCGCGACAGAATCCCGGTTGCTTACAAAGAAACAATTGAGTGATATGGCAATGAGCGTGAGGTCTTTGGCAAAGACACTGTCCAATCTCAAAGCCAAATTAAAGATACGGTCGATTTTCCTGCTCACCAAGGTGTACGACAAGACCCTAATTGGCAAAACAAGGGACGTGGTTAAATGGCTCCTATCCAAGGATCGGTCTGTGCCATATATTGTTTATGTGGAGGATACGATGAAGGACAATAAGATATTTGACGCAGAGGGTCTGATTGCCGAGGACCCTTCGTACAAAGACCGGTTGAAGTACTGGACTGTGGATCTGGCACGCAAGCACCCGCACACATTTGACTTTGTCATCACGCTTGGAGGAGATGGAACAGTGCTTTATGCGAGTTGGCTATTCCAGACCGTGGTTCCCCCGGTGTTGTCCTTTTCTTTGGGTTCATTGGGGTTCATGACCAAGTTCGATTTCGGTGATTACGAGAGCACACTTACACAGGCGCTCAGGGACGGTGTCACGATTAGCCTGAGATTACGATTCGAAGGCACCGTCATGCGATGCTGCCGACGAGATGATGATGCCGAGGTTCGAGATATCGTGGAGGAGCTAATTGGCGAGGAAGCGGACGACCGAAACACACATAAACCCGACGGGACATTCGAGATTCTGAACGATATTGTGGTTGACCGAGGGCCGAACCCGACCATGTCAACCATTGAACTCTTCGGCGACGAAGAACACTTGACGACCGTCCAAGCCGACGGAATTTGTGTGGCCACGCCAACTGGCTCCACAGCTTACAATCTGGCCGCTGGCGGATCACTGTGCCATCCTGAAAACCCGGTCATTCTTGTCACGGCGATCTGCGCGCACACACTGTCATTCCGACCCATCATCCTGCCTGATACCATTGTCCTGAGGTTGGGAGTCCCCTACGATGCTAGAGCAAACTGTTGGGCGAGTTTCGATGGACGGGAGAGGTAAGTCCGGCCATGCATTGCTGAGGGCTTTCATAACCCTCTATAGGATTGAATTATTTCCGGGAGATTATGTGACCATCTCGGCGTCGAGGTATCCATTCGCCTGTGTGATGCCACCCGGCCGACGAATCGAAGAGTGGGTCAATAGCATCTCCAGGACCCTACAATGGAATTCAAGGCAACGACAAAAGGCCTTTCAAGAATGGGATAGCTCTTCAGAGGCTCCAGGGGGCAAGAGAAAAAACCCGCCCGAGGAGGCCGAGGACAGACTGGATCACACACGAGGTGGACAGGGCCATCCTGGATGGCATATAGATTGAACAGCACTGCGGGTAGATGTTGGCAAGGCAGATTGTCACTCCGCAACGAGCTTCACTCTTCGATAGATATGTCCAGAGAGTTGTACACGTTCGCATGATTTGCGCGAGGCCGCCGTTCAAGCCACGTGAAGGGACGGATTACCCATTTACGGAGTATGGAGTCTAAGACTCTATGGCTAGGGTTGGACGAGAAGCAGTAGAGCGATACAAAATCAGCCCGTCATGCCTCTTTGTTATGTTGTTTCGTATCCTCACAGTACGTGTCTACATAGCACTTACAAATACGGGGTTACGAATAGATTACATGTATCTAGCATCTACCGCTGGGCATAGGGTGTTAAGTAATATTACTTGGCTCTACTCTGGAGCACTAATTCACCTATCGTCGTAGTACTCTGTAGTGCGGAGTATGA
Source organism: Capronia epimyces CBS 606.96 (assembly GCF_000585565.1). Taxonomy (NCBI): domain Eukaryota; kingdom Fungi; phylum Ascomycota; class Eurotiomycetes; order Chaetothyriales; family Herpotrichiellaceae; genus Capronia; species Capronia epimyces. The sequence continues at coordinate 784,799 of NW_006912907.1, forward strand.
GAGACTACTCCATACATTCAGACCAGCATCAGGTCCAACAGTTTCATTTCCAACAGGGCCTCACCTCATTGCAATGGCCGCCGCACGTCCAGGCCACACAATGCCCTCTTACCCGCCCTCACTCGCGTCGTCGCCGTCGCGGCATTTGTCTCAATACTCTACTTCTAGCAGCACTCTTGTCGGCGGCACGGCGAACCCGACGAGCACAAGCATGAGCACGGGAGCGAGTACGACTACGACGGCTACACTTCGATACCCCTCTACACGCAAGACCATCTACGACCGGAACCTGAACCGCTCCCGCAACGCCGAACTCTCCCGGGCCAGCTTTGCCTACCTGTTTATGGAGATGGTGTCGTACGCGCACCGACGAGTGCAGGGGATCCAGGATTTCGAGAAGAGATTGAACGAACAAGGATACCCTCTCGGGCTCAAGATGCTAGATCTGATCCTCTACCGCTCCAGCCCCGCAGGCAGTTCGAGCTCGACGTCCTCGACGAGTTCGAGCGGTGGCGCAGCCGGGTCCAACCGTCCGCTTCGACTGCTCCCGCTGCTCACGCTTCTGACGACCAAATTGTACCCTTTGCTCTTCTCGCGCCCGGCCGACTCTCTGGAGCAGTCGACGACCAACCCGGGCGAATATATGATCATCGACAACACCCCGCTGACCAACCAGTATATCTCCGTGCCCAAGGAGATGAGCCAGTTGAGCGTTGCGGCTTACATTGCCGGCATCATTGAAGGAGTCTGTGACGGCGCCGGGTTCGAGTGTAAAGCCTCGGCGCACAACACCGCCACCGATGTCTGGCCAAATCGCACGGTGTTCTTGATCAAGTTCGAAGACCATGTCTTGGAGCGTGAGAAGGAGTTGGAGAGGCAGGGGGTCAAGTGAGAATGACCACCTGAAGTTCAAGACGATGGTGATGGTGGCGGAAGAGGCCAAGAACGCGTTCAAGATGACCGAGTGCCAGGGCATGAATTACACCATCATGCACACCGAGTTTGGACAAGGTAGTGGCACTCGAAAGTGACACCAGGCTGCAGTGGTAGCGTCAAGGGCAAACGATAGGCATGGCGACATTGAACAGTGCTATTCAGGACGGTCTAGGAAGAATCAGTCGAATGGTATTGCTGGTCACTATGCCATGTGTGGTGTTTCAGCCAGATCCCGTCCCATGGGTTCAGTGGCACTCATGGTAGACTCGGCATGACACAGTGCTATGTCGACTTCAGCAGAATCAGGACCAGCACAAATCAGGACCAGCACCAGTTGGCCCCAACAACTACATAGGCCTCAACCTGAGCATGCTCCTGGAGATGCGGTATCCAGTCCAATTGTCCCAGCTTGTCTTACATCCGACAGATGACCATTCTTGGCCAGCTACAGTCCCCGAGTTGAACGGAAACGTGGAACTCGAGTACTCCTTAACGATGTGGGCTGTGGGGAGGGCTATCGGCAGGAGTGGTGCTCTCGCCGCTATCGACTTCTCGTTCAGTCATTCCAATAACGCCATTTCCCCTGCCTGTGCCTTGGAGATCGTCCCAAGGTACGTTTGGAGGGGTTCTTGGTCGGATTGGATCACGGCAGAAGATGTCTTGTTCAGTCAGTCAGCCGGGTTTCTGTTAGACAGAGATGTCAGCGGGGGACAAGATTCTTACCAGCCATTGCTCGGATCGGTTGCGGCGAGCCTGGAGGACCTGGATCCGGTCTAGGTTCGGCGAGAGGAGGTGTGCCCCCTGGCCCTGGCTTCTGTCGGACAGATATCAGCGAGGGACAAGATTCTTCCCGGACATTGCTCGGATCGGTTGCGGCGAGCCTGGAGGTCCTGGATCCGGTCTAGGTTCGGCGAGAGGAGGCGTGCCCCCTGGCATTGGGATTTGGGTGGGACCCACGGGAATGACTATGACTCTGGGGTCAGCGGCATGGCTTTTTCCACGGTTTCAGGGAAGGATGCATCGAACATGACTTACGGGAGGCATCCATTTCTAGGGGTTTCTCAGAGGATTTGATATGATATATTCCTGGAGTGGTGTTACTTGTTGGAGATTGGTCAATTTGGAATGGGAATGGGAGTGTGTTAGGGTTGAGAGTGCGTCGGCTCGAGTTGAGCAATCTTTTATACCCCTTTCCGACAAACAGGGACATTGTGTTGACGTTTACTTCTACGTATGCTTTTCGGTTGACGTTTACTTGTACGTTTACGTTTGCGGTTGCGGTTGCGTTTACGTTTGCCTCTCTCTGCTTTTGCCATTACGTTCTCGTTTGCATTTGCCTCTGCCTTTGCGTTCACGTCTACGTTTACGTTTGTCTTTGCATTTACACAGACACCGCCGACTTTATGACGCCAGGTTAGGACAGGTCCTAAGTAATGGTCGAGCAAGTCACGTCATGTCTGTTTCTGCAAGTCATGTCTACATCTGCAAGTCATGTCTGTATCTATATCCCACATCGCAGCCAAACGAACACGAACACAGGTGAGCATGGCGACAAGATACCATGATAAACGACCCAGGGTTGCTGTATCTCCCTACCACTATCAACACCACTACCTCAATTACGCTGGCTGGCTGACTGGTTGACTGGTTAGATGGTTAACTGGTTGACTGGTGGTTGACTAGATGGTCCCTTTGTGCAGATCTCGGAGACTATGCTGTTTGCTGTTTGTTGTATGCATATGCGTATGATGTACCTACCTACCCAAGTTAGTCGACTTGATCTTGACTCCTTAACTGCATGAGTCTGACTACATAAATCTACATACATCTACATCTACATCTACGTGGTCGAATGGGACCACTCTAGAGAAGGATTGATGATCAATGACGATGATCAATGACTTAATGCTTAATGACTTAATGCTCAATGACACCCAAATATATAAATAAATGAAGGAAGGAATGAATGAATGATTATTGAATAGCACGAGTTCGCCTTCGATCGATCGATTATGCCCGTGTCGACACATTCAGGGTCGTAGTAGTAGTAGTAGTAGTGCCGCGAGCGATGGGGATACCGTCCCTTTCTGTCCTGTCCACATCTATCTATCGTGACATCAAACGAAGCCACGTCCGTACCCGTTCCCGTACCCGTTCTTCTCTCCTCACTCTCACTCTCACTCTCACTTAAGGAATCAAGAATCAATTCCAGGCCTTAGCCGTTACTATCCCGCTACACGCTACACGCTACACTTGCACCTAGGTACTGAGCCGAGCAGATGCCCCTAGCCTACGTACTCGGTGGGTGTTTCCATCTCACGTTCTTTACGGAATACAGTAGAAGTCAATCAGTAGGCAAATCCGTTCGTGGTTCGGAATCACGTAAATACAGTAGAAATAGTACAGTAGGCAAAGCCATTCGTGGTTCAGGATCATGTAATCATGTACAATTCCAGATACTGTGTCTACCTCATGATAATTATGGCGACTCAGATCTCCATATCATGCCCGTTGTCGCTTCTGGTCTCTTACACGGTCACGGTCACCATCACCGTCACCGTACCGGTCGTCATCTCTTCTTCGCCTCCGCGGCGAACGGGAGCGGGACCTAGACCTCGACCTGGATGCAGAATACGACCTCTTCCGATCTCGAGTCCTGTCGGACCTGGGAGCCAGCGCGGTGGCATTGGCACCGCTGGGAGCGGATCTTCCGCCACCACGCTGATCGTCAGGCAGGAATCTATCGTCGACACCTGCAAAGGCTCCGCCGCCTCCTGACCCTAGCGCGCCCGGACCGTTGCTGCCCTTCCATCTCTTGACGTCGTCGCCAAACTGGCCCGTGTCCTGGCCTTTGAGATCCGTGTAGCGCGTGCGGCCCTTCTTGCCCAGCTTGGTCATGTCGCGCAGACGCATGTATTCCGGCAGAGTCGACTTGTCCGAAACTTGGTCCTCGAAACGAGCACCCATGACGTCGCGGCGCTTGAGGATCTCGGTGGCCTCGTCGCCCTGGAAAAAGGCGCCCTTGTGATGATACCGCGCCAGGAACTGTGCCTGAGACCGTCCGGCGTCGCGCTCTTCGCGCTGCTTCTCTACAAACTCCTGGTCCTCCTTCTCGCGCTCCTCGGCCGTCAAATTGCGCCGACGCTCGATCTCCTCGATTTCCTGCTCGCGCGCCACCAGGGCTTCACGGTCGCGCTTCAATCGTTTCAGTTCTCGCAACTTCCACGCCGCGTATTCCGCTTCCGGGTCAACGCCGTCCGTGTCGTCCACCATCAACTCCGGCAGCACGTCATCATCATCGTCCCATGCCTTCCTTCCCTGTGCGCGCGCCAATGCGTCGCGCTCTAATCGATCTTTGATCAGTTGTTCCGCTTGCGCTAGTCGTCGTGATTGCGTGTCGAGTTCGGCTCCAGCTCCAGCGTCGTTGGTCATCTGCATGGAGGACGCATCTGTGGGTGTTTGTTTCCGTTCGGACTTCTTGATAAACGTAGGCCGCTGGAACTTCCTCCGAGGCTCTTCCTCCTCAGATGAACTCTCTTCCTCTTCCGATGAGTCTTCTTCTTCATCTTCAGATCCGTCTTCTTCTTCTTCTTCTTCTTCTTCTTCTTCTTCATCATCGTCGTCGTCTTCTTCCGACTCGCCTTGTGTCTCAATCCGCTTTATAGGCACTGGTCTAGACTGCGCCGAAGTAGGCTTTGCTGACTGCTGTGGCGTCCTAGCCGCTGTATCTTGATTTTCTTCTTCATCCTCAGGTTCCGTGACAAAGCCGTCCTCATCGTCGTCCTCGCTGTCTTGCTGTACGGGTGCCTGGGTGGGCCGCTTTGGTTGAGGTCTCGCTTGAGGTTTTGGCCGGGCTTGGGCTTGGACTTGTCGTTCCTCCTCCGATTCTTCTTCTTCGTCAGACGATTCTTGGCCCGCAACTGGTTTTCCTGGACGATACCTTGCAACGGGTCTTGCTGGGTTTGCGGTCATCCGCTTGGTAGGGTCACGTATCGGCGGCGGCATTTTAGATCTCTGGAAGGTGCAACAGACCCTGCCCCAGCAGTCCTCTAACTGTTGAACATGCGTTTGTAGTCCTTTGAAAGCATCGACAGACTCGCGACAAGCCCACAAGTGTAATTGTTGCGGTCAAACTCTGAGGACCGGCCAGTGTTTGGCGACTTTGACGATTTATTGACGTCGCCGGCGGACGGAAAAATGCTCGGGAGGTGAGATCAGATCACGTGGGTGCTCACCAAGCCCACGCCGCTTTAGATCCTTCCCCTCGCGACTCAGCCTTGTGCTCTCCCGTTCATCTTTCGATTCATCCTCTCTCTGACTGTTACCTTCGCCTTGATTCGACGGTCTCGTTTATCCTGCCATTCTCTTTACACTTGCTCCTCTCATAAACTAGAGCCCAAGGCCGACCCTACTCGACAGGATTATCTCCGGAACGACCTGCCGTTCCACCTGACCCTGACCCATACACACGTGTAGCTTGTTCCCTGTGGCATATCGCATATCCGACGGTCAACCGCCTTGGAGATAGAGTGTACCAGCTTGACTCGGTCCTACAAGGCACAGATGGAATCATTGATCTACTCTTATGGTAATTATAGCGGCTAGGTGACAAACATACAAGCCATAAATGGAATCATCGATCTATTCTTATGATAATTCCAGCTGCTATGTGACAAAAATGGAGCATGTCACTTTCACTTGAGCAGTGTGGGTAGCGAGAGGAAGAGAAAAGAAAAAAGAGAAAATAGGCCAGCTGTGCTCGATAGGGATCCTGCGCGAGACGAGATTTCTGAATTGACGGGGTTCCATTTTCGTTTTTGGTTTTTCGTTTTTGGTTTTTCGTTCTTGGTTTCGTTCTTCGGCTTGAATGGCGCGGGAGTATTGTCTGACCATACCGCTTCCCTCTCTTGGTACGTCTCATGGTCGTATCTTGGAACGTTCCTCCGGAAATGGCCGAAGCTATCCATGGTTGCATGTTGCAGACCCGAGGTCTTGGACCACTTTATCGATAGATAATGCCAGAACAATCGTTGAAAAATCAGCAGGGATCATGGCAGTGCCGAAACTGTGGACTGCCGAATAGGAGAAGGCAATTCAAATGTCGTTGCTGTAATCGAAAAGTCCTTTTTGTTGTCCAACCGTCATCGTAGCCTTGAGCTTCCTCGGTCCACACTCACTGTTTCCTTAGATACCGGCGAGGGGGCTCCCAGCCCACTCTCTCGTTTGCCCGCCTAATAGCCTCATTCCTCTGCTCCTCTGCCCATTCCATGCCGTTTCGGTAGTATGCAGCACCCTCTCGGAATGTTTTGAGATTGCCCGTCATGCACCAACCTCCGAGCATATGCATGTAATATTTGGGTCGACTGCCGGGACTAGATGACTGAGTGCGCTGAGTGAGGTACATCTTGAGCGTACCGTCCAAGTATGTGTTCGTGATTGTATAAGCATTGTTGTCGGACGGTAGATGATCTTGGCCGTATGACTGTAAGCTGTGCAGACCTCTTGCTCCTAGTGCACCATTGTAGCAAGCTTGACGTATCGCGACAGCCGGGGTTCCATTCGGTCCTTTCACTTGGAGGAAGAAATTCGGTACCATAGGAAGACCAACTTCTGGCGATGGGATAATCTGGTTGCTGAGTTCATCACGCACTTGTAGACTAAGCTGCTCCGGACGCGCCCCGTAGTAGGTGTCTGGAGTCCCGGGAGCAAGCGTGAAAGCTGTTAGGGGGTCGAGGTTGGTGAATGGATTCTCACCGGCAACGCATTTCCAATCCTTAACTCTCCCTTCGATGATAGGAATCACTCGTATTTTGACCATCTTCTCGTTCTTTGCCGATTCATCCCTTGCCACAAAGTCCAAAAACTCTTCTTCTGAGAACATGGAGCCCGAAAGAGATGGTCTGGGTTGCGACAATCGTTGATGGATCTCCGTCCAATTGGCTGGTTTTGGGAACTCATGGGCGTCAAGGTAGACACCACCATCCTCGAGGTTCTGCACAAAATTCCCGTCATACGGGCCGCAAGATTGGCTGCGTTGCGCTATTTCAGTGTCCATTTCAGTGTCCCTTTCAGTGTCCGAGGGATTTAGCTTAAATGACATCGCTCGGTTGAGAGGCTAGAGATTGTTAGTTAGTGTTGAGAACAGAATGGATGTCGCCTCCGTACATCCCTGAGGTCTGATAAATATGGGCCGCCGTTTCTAGCAGACAGTTTGATCTTCGCCAAAGTCTTCGGTCTACAACTACCGAGATATTCAGAAGCTGGTATGAGAGACTGAGAGCATGTAGACTGTGAGCACGTAGACTGTGTCTGTGTGATCTGCTGGTGCGAGTGTAGGTCGGCCAATTGGGAGTTTAGAGCCGCTTGAGTGTTTCTCCGATCGAGTTCTCTCCGCGCGTTTTTGGTCAACTGAATCTTGGGCAAGTTGTCCCAAAAGCCGGTGGAAGCTGGAACCATATTGGATCACTGTCGTTCTGTGGCCTACTCTTTAAGCCCGTTGCAGAGTCTTGATCTGATCTGTAGACCGCGTTGAGCTAAGATCTGTCTCGGACATATGGTGCCTTTGTTTCATAATGTTCTGTTCTGCTGTTTAGACCCGCAGATCAAGTAAGAACAGGGTTGGAAGCGCAGAGAAAAGGAGCTTCCAGCCAAGTGCTTGGAATGTTGACATTGGAACAACATGTTTTGCAATTTTTTTAGCTTCACGTTTCGGGGAATGTGGATGCCCGAGCTCACATATTTGGTGACAAAGGGATGATCCTGGCCGTGGTAGCGGCTTGTAAGAAGTCTTTGTTGTTCTAGGGGTGATGTGCCAGTGAAATGAGAATTTCTCTGATGGCCGCTTAACCTCTTGATCACACAAAGCCGTGTGAGACACCGGAATATGGCTCTCCGGAGCATGCGTTGTTGTTCCACCGACCCCGTGGCTATTCTTCCCCGAGCCTCTTTGAAGCTCTGTAAATGTCGTGTACCTCAGGTTCATGGTGGTGGTGTACTGGATGACGGCAACCTTGGAGATCGTGTAGCCACTGCGTCACAATATGAGTTGAGTGAATTTGAGGCTTTGGCGTTGGATTCCTCATTGTACTCCGAACGAGATCCGGTCTAGTCAATCCTCGGGCACAATAACCTAGAGCTCGTCGAACTAAGGTAGCGCGAGATGAGCCATTGGAACAGTACTCTGTATACTAATACTATACAGTAATAGCCATGTGTATACTAGAGACTGTACAAGGCGTGAGATGTATTGAGGCGGGATGGCAAGATCGACTCGATCGATTACATGGTACATTGTCCAACCAGCAACAGGAAGGTTGCCCTCACCGAGGCTCCTTCTCCTTCTTCGCCCCCATATGTCTGGGTAGATCTGTGGTGTAGGGAATCAGGTCCGGTGTGCCTGGGGGCATATAAGGCTTCAAAGCGTCAGGAACCACGACGCCTTGGTCGGTCTGGTAGTTTTCCAGAAGACAACACAGCGTTCTCTCAGTGGCACAGAGCGTGCCGTTCAAGGCGTGGCAATACGCCTTGCGCACCCCCGTGTCCGCCTTGGTTTCCTTGGGTCTGTATCGAATGTTCAACTCGCGGGTCTGGTAGTCGGTGCAGTTGGTACAGGAGACGAGTTCTTTGTATTCGCCCTGGTGCGGAAACCAGGCTTCCAGATCGTACTTCTTTGCCGCAGCGTTGTTCAGGGCGCCAGAGACGATGGCCACCACCCGGTAGGCCAGTCCCAGAGACTGGTAAAACTCCTCGGCCACCGACTTCATGTCTTCCAGACTCTGCCAGGAGTCCTCGGGCTTTACAAACAGAAACTGCTCGATCTTTGCGTCCCGCCCAAACAAGGTGGATTAGCTACCATCACCAAATTGAGATACTGATATGGGAAGGAAAGGGAGATTCTGTCCGTCTCGCGACCGATGACGACCACATGCTTTGCTTGACTTACCTTTTCAAATTGGTGCACGCGGAACAACCCCCAAGCATCTCGCCCGTGGGAGCCTGCCTCCTTTCTGAAGCAGGAGCTATACCCGGCCAGCTTCTGAGGTAGATCCGATTCCGCCAGCCACTCATCGGCATACATGGCCGACAGCGGCTGCTCGCTGGTGGCAATCAGATACTTGGCGTCGGAATTCGAATCTGGGCGGTTGTTCTCTACCACCCTGTACAACGACTCTTCGAAGTCATCCAGCTGGGCCGTCTTGGCCATGTACTCCGATTTCATGAAGAAAGGCGGCTGGATGGGATCGTAGCCTTTGGCGTAAAGGAAATGAAGACCATAATTGATCAAGGCTTGGTTAAAGAAGACTCCCCATTTCCGAAGAAAATAGCCTCTATGGCCGACAAGTTTGGCGCCTGTGATTTTACGGGAGTCAGCACTGTCTCCCCTCGATCGGCGGGCTCAGGGGACTAGGGGCTTCAGCCTCGCAAGCTCCTGCAGGCTTCTTTCATTCTCTCACCACGAGCGAAATCAGCAAAAGGCCACGCCCTGGTCATCACCTCATGATGAGCCAGACAGTCCTTCTTCTTCAACTCAACGCCCGCGGGAGTCCAGCTTGCCACCACTTCATTCATGTCCTAGCGGAACAATCAGCTTGTACTCGGTGTAAAGCCATGACTGCAGTGTTGGGGGGTCGGGGGGTGGGGTTGTGTATATGTATATATATCTCTCAAAAAAGAAACCACTTCCCCCTTCGGAATCACTCACCTCGTTTTCGCTGATCGGTACGCTCTCATGCACATAATTTGGGATCAATTTACACCTTCTGTCCCGTAGGTCCTCTCGGCGCGTGGCTTCGTGCTCCAGTGCCTTGATCTCCTCGTCCAGCTTATCCTTCTTGGCCAGTAACGTCGTGGGATCCTGTCCGGATCTATGCATGTGCCCAATCTCCCTCTGGGTCTGGTTCATCTGTGCCCGTGCCTGCTGAGCCCGGTAGCGAGCGCTGTATGCATCTTGCCAGAGTCCGATGACTTCGTGGACGAGACTTTCGTCGGCGTAGCGTTTCCGGAGAGACTGACAGGCCAGCTCGGGATTGCCGCCGCGTTCGACGATCAGATCAAGGATATCAATCATCTTGAAGGCGCCAATAGTCCTCAGGAGTCGTGAATGCTGAAGCTTCGATCGCGCCAACGGTCCTCAGTCCTCAGTAGTCGTGAATGTTGAAGCCTCGCATATAAACTGAAACCGAGACTGATGAATCTGAGCGGCAAATCTATATGGTATGTAGATGGCCCTTCTAGAACCCGTAAGCTCTAATTAGACGTAACGGGGGATATGAGTCACCTAGATCGATCCCAGTCTCTTGATCCCCTCCCTGGCAAGTCGGTGTGTGGAGAAAGATGCAATTCTGACAGGAGAGTCCAGGAGCAGCGTATACGCCGAAACGCCGGGGACAGACCAGAGGCTTAGGGCTATAGTAAATGCCGAGGGATTGCCATGCCACTACGGAGATGACTGGCCGGCTACATGTATCTATCCTACGGCGGTCATGGCAAGATCCTGTACTGCGAATCGTGTCGCTCCTATAGAGCTACAGTGGCTAGGAGGGAGGACTTTCGCGTCAAACCATAAGACGGACCAGGACCCGGACAGAACCATGGTCCTGTCTATCCGACTGGATGCCTTCGATTCAAGATCCTTGCCACTTGGAAATGTCAAACTTAGACATTCCCAGCCTTGCCCTTTAACCAGAAGGCTGGTATAGGTGTGGTATAGGTATAGGTACACGCACACCTATATAGTCTGGGCTCTCCCCATACCCCGTTGATAGACAACATGGAACAATTCAACCTTTGACAGGAAAGTCCTGTACTCCTCGTAGCTTCCATTCAGTCCTTCACCACGGTATGGAGACCATCACCTCATGGTTACATTCTATGCATTCCCTCCACTCACCACCTCATCCACGACTGCACTTACAGCCAGGAGTCTCTCGTCCTCGAACTGTCTTCCCACCAGCTGTAGCGAGATGGGTGCGTTGTGCCACAAATCCGGATCATCTGCCACTTGGTTAGTCCTGAAACCATTCTGAGTCGCAATGAGGGAGACATACATAGCTCATAATGCTCCTTGTCCATCGCAGAGGTAGGCTTGTAGCTTGTGTCTTTGACATCTCGATCCTTGTCAACGAATCCGACGGGAATGATCACGCCCGGGTAGTCCAGGAGATTCCATTGAGCGGCGTATCCCCACCATCTGCTCGATCATCAGTATGGAAAGCGCCATTTCTTATTCCTCATTTCCCATCTCCCGAGAGATTGAGTATTGTGGCTTACGTTAAGAAGTCGTGGGGGTAGCTGGCGCATGGGTTGATCGGACACAGAAGCGCATCAATGGGCCTTGCGGTCGACGTCAATTTCGCGGTCGCGTTCCAGTGCTTGAGGTATTCCTTCTTGTAGGTGTCCTGAGCGTTGTGTAGCTAGTCTTTCTGTTAGCTATCCTCTTGCTGGTGCCTCCAACGATCGATCACAGCATCACATACAGCATACAATTCGCTTGCCGACTGTTCTCGCAGGTCTGGATTCGCGCTCAATTTGGCTGCCGCCTTCGGCCATGGTTCGCCTGTAACATCGAGATGGGCTTGCATTTCCTTGCCCCCGGTCGCATAATAGAGAGGATACTAGACAGTGCATAGGGTATCAGTCACACATTCGAGAAGAGAATGCTGGGTAGACCAATGGGCCTTACAGCAATGTCCCAGGCTCGCTGATGCTGATAGGGGGTGAATTCAACCACTTCATGGCCCGCCGCCTTCAGCTTAGTTGCCGCATCGTCCAGCGCTCTCAGTATGGGTGGATGAGGCATTACGACCTGGTCAAATTTCAAGAGGCCGATGGACAGTTTGGTTGGAATTGCAGGTCTTGGTAGCCATGGCTTCTGGACAACATTGGGGTCTTGATACCATGGATTCGCTTTGGTCACCACTTGACATATCAGTTCGACGTCACGGATTGAATGGCACATGGGCCCAATGGCGGCAGCAATTGCGCGCCCGCCGCTGACATTGGAAGTAATGCCTTCATAGCTCAGGCGGCGCGTGGATGGCCTAATGCCATACAGCCCGTTGAAGGCACACGGCACCCGGATGGAACCGGCAATATCAGTTCCAATACCTATGGGCGACCCGTACATACCAACCAGTGCTCCTTCACCCCCCGAGCTTCCTCCAGATACCAGGGCTCGATTGAAACCACACTTGGTGCGACCCCAGAGCTGACTGACGGTTTCAATTGCCATGCCAGTGACGGGCATCGTCGTCTTGACAAAGATCACCACCCCGGCCTGCTTGAGAGCCTGGACTAAGACCGCATCTTCACTGGGCCGGTTGTCGGCCCAGCGACAGTAGCCGAGGGTTGATCGCAGCCCTGCGACGTTGACATGGTCCTTGATGCTGACTGGAAGGCCGTGGAGCGGTCCTCTCAGCTGGCCAGTGGCCTGGTAGTGACGGTCCAGTTCCCGTGCGAGCTGCAACGCTTCGTCGAAACAGATTTCCGTCAAACAGTTCACCTGGAGCGCGCTGAATTAGCCATGGTTGCGGCCAGCAGTGACTGAAGGCGTTTACCAATTGCTGAGCGATTGCCGCTCGTTTGCAGAAAGCGAGGCAGACCTGTTCAGCAGTCCACACCCCCGTGTGAATCTGGTGCAAGAGTTCGGTGGCGTCGGCAGCAGTAATCACCAGGTCGTCCTCAGATAGAATGCCACAGACGGCGGGGATTCCAGACACGTCTTTCTGCTGTGAGTCCAGGAACTGCTGAGGCAAACGCCAGGCCGCGGGGATCTTTGCGGCCAATGCTTCTTGGGTTTGCTTCAACATAGCAGGTCAGCGGCTGTAGTGCCTGTCCAATATGGCCACAGCACGTACCGTTGCTATTTGCTGCCATTCAGCTGCAGGTGCCATGATGGACAGACTATCAACCACGTGGATCTGGTTGAGAATGCCGTTGATAGGAAGCTGCAGGCTGGAAGCTCCTGAGGGTCAACAGAATGATCCCTTCTTCTTCTATTTACAGACCAGACACTATGACTCCATATTGCAATACAAACATTGTTTTTCCACGCATGGAGGAATTCAACCAAATCAATTGGTCATTATAGAGGCCGTGAGACATAGGCAACCCTCGAAAATAGACGCAATCTCCTCCATCGAGCCGTATCTGATAGTGGTGGATCCAGCCTCGTTAGCCTAAGCCTTTTCACCCCGCTGGGCAACTCGGTGTTTCGGCATTGTCGGCGTCCTGGAGTTTCGGCAAAGATGTCATATACTGTACCCCTCGGCCTCAACCCTCGCGAAATCAGAAGACAGAAGATATCCTTCCATTCCTATCATTGTGGGAACACATTAGGACCGACTCATGGACAAATCCAGGCCCGGCGCTCCAGCAAGCGCATCTCGAGGGCCGTCTACTCGGCCTGTGAGTAAGTGATGGCCAGGATCATGTGTCGCGTTCAGCAGGGAGTCGGAGAGCTGACTGGCCACAGAAAGGGCCTGTGTGGATTGCCATGCCCGCAAAGTCAAGTGCGACGGCGCCATCAACGGGTTCCCTTGCAGCAATTGCAAGTCGGCCAGTGTTCAATGCACCGTGGCAGAGCGCCGGAAGCGCAAGCGCGGCAACAGCAACGGCCACGATGCACGGCAAGCCGCTCACCTTGCAGAGAGTCCTCAAGCCCGCTTTCCAGAGGCCCGGAGCCATGAGACTGCGGAAGGGGAAGGAGATGGGGAAGGCGAAGGGGAAGGCAGTCCCAAGCCGACCGCCCCCGGGTACGAAGGTGACTTCGAGCTGGCCAAAGAACATCTCGTCGACTTCTTCACCCAAGATCTCCAGTGCAACCCGATCCGAGCCCGGTCGACCTACGTGGGGAGCGAACTGGCCAATCTGAACTACCTCACGCGCCAAAGATCGGCCAACCACCACGTGTATCACTACCCTTGCTCCGACATCTACGTTCCGCGCGGCTTTAGGAACTCGCAGGGCCCGGCGACGCCGAATCTCATCCCCAAGGACGCATTTGTGCTGCCCCCGGCCCACGTGTCGGATGCGCTGATAGCAGACTACTTTGCTTCCGTCCACCCGGGCTTCCCCATCATTGACAAAGACAAGTTTCTGGCCCAGTACCACCAGTCCAAGTCGTCCCCTCCCATTCTTCTCCTCCAGGCCGTCTGCTTGGCGGGGAGCCACGTCACCACGTCGTTCAAGAACGTCCAGGACTTGAAGGCGGCGTTCTTTCGTCGGGCCAAGGCGTTGCTCGACGGCCGATACGAGGCGGATCGAATGCATGTGGTACAAGCGGCATTGCTGTTGACCTGGTTTTCTGATGGCGGGGACGATATCTGTGCAAATGCTTGGTGGTGGATTGGCGTCGCTGCGAGGACCGCCATCGGACTCGGGAGTAAGACTGCTTCCTAGCTGCCTGATCCATCTCTCCCATTGCTGGTCCGCTTGCTCCCGTGGCCGTTGCTGACTCTCCAATCGAGCTAGTGCATCGCGAGGTCGGCCATAGCATGATGCCGGACACGGACAAGCGCATTTGGAGGATGATCTGGTGGTGTCTGGTTCAATTTGATTGTTTGGTGTCTCTATTTTACGGTCGGCCACAGTCTATGTAAGCGAGACTTCACAGTTCCAGTTCATTTCATCCTCGCGCTCTCTCTCATCCTCCTGCTCGAGCTTGGACTGACCCTCGAAGCAACTTGGACGACTGTGATGTGCCCCCTCTTCAACCGGACGACTTCGACTCGTCGATCGATCCTACGCCAGCCGCATTTGTCATTCAACATGCGAAGCTCTGCGCTACCATCTCGGAGCTGGTGCGATCTCACTTCTCTGCAAAAGCCAGCCGATTGGGCATCAGCAGGAGTGATGCGCTGGAGGTGGTGGACCGCGCATTGGCCGAATGGTCGATGCATCTACCTCCCGTGCTTCGTGAAAGCTCTACCGGGTTAATGATGGATACCAGCCCTTGGGTGCCGCTGCTGCATCTCACATACAACACCGTGCTTATCCAGTTCCATCGGACTACATCCCACCACGCAAACAGTCATGCGAGGATTGCCTCGAGCGATAGAGAAATCTGTGCCGACGCTGCCTCCAACATCATCAAGAACTTCCAATGCTTACGGGAACATGGCGCCCTCCAATCTTGCTGGTTTTGGGCGCCCAGTAGTCTTTTCACCGCCATGCTCCAGATCAGCGGGGAGTTGAAGTGCCACAACTCCATCCTCGCCCTGCGGTACCGGGAGAAGTATGATTCGGGGCTGTTGTCTCTGCGCAAGCTTAGTCGACACTGGCTGTTTGCAGTCTCGGTCCTGCGCCTCTTTCAGTCCAATGCCAATAAACCGGCCGAAAACACCGCCGGTCTTAATCTAACGTCCCCGTCCTCGGTGATTGCAAACCAACTGGAGGAGGATTCGTCTTTGACATCTGTATCTCGCGCCGAAGTCATGTCTACCAGCACGGCCACCGCCGTGCATTCAACCCTGGGCCAAGTACCGCCTCAAGAGATGGAGTGGGTGCAACCGCCGACATTGGGAGACACCAGTGTCGGCAGCATGCATTTGGAACTCAATCGATGGCAGAACAACCTGAACGAATGGCAGTCATTATATTGGAGCGACCCGCTGGCCAACATCAGCCTCGAGGACATTTTAGGGACATTTCCCTTGGAATAATTGCTTTGATCAGAGACATTGCCCCTGGAATAATTGCCTTGATCAGAGCCAGATCTGACTTTTTTGCAGTCCCCCCAACTATGGAGGGGTATGGTAGATGATACATATCAGGCGCGAGACCCTCTCGAGATGCTCACGCCAGGCCAGACACAACAGGTGCGGACACGGTCCCGGGTTTCACGACAGCGATCGCTTCAATCTCAAATTTCAGCCGAGGGTTCCCCAGCTTTGCCACTCCTATCAGCGCTGTTCCCGGCCTGTGTCCGTCGAGGAACTTGGTCAGGGCATTGATGTGAACGGGCCTGATGGACAGATCTGAAGCGCAGAAGGTCAGGTTAGCCCAGAAGTCATTGGAGAGATCTCAGCCGTCACCGAAGTCATTGGAGAGACCTCAGCCAATCACTCACCATAGTCGACAATGTAGTACGTCAACTTGACGATATCCTTGGGGGTGGCTCCATATTCGGCCAGAACAGCACCAAGGTTCTCAATAGCGGCCGCCACCTGGGCTTCGTAGGACTCGGCGATGGTGCCTTGGGCATCGACGGTCCCAATCTGTCCTGCCGTAACGATTATATCATGGCCGGAAGGAATGACCACGCCGTGGGAGAAAGGTCCACTAGGCGCAACACTTGCCGGGTTGAGAAGAGTCAGAGACGGAGATGACATGTTGAGGCTAGTCAGGGGTCGGTTTTCTAGAGCTTCAGAGGGTGATAGATGATGACTGATAAATTGGGATGTGACAACTTTACAAGGCTGCAAATGGCGAGCCGAGTAGATTGATATCATATATAATTCTCACCGACGCCATCATTGATCCCCTCCTTCTTCTTCTACACGCTTTGATGCACTCCCGCCAGTTCGGCCGTGCACGGGTGGAGATCAATCTACTCCATACTCCATACATGTCCAACCATGCACTGTTCTGATAGCGAAGCACCGAAACGCCGAAACACCAACGGCCCGAGATCCACAGGTGTTATCGGGTCGTACCCCATGGAATTTTGTTCGTTTGTCCTGCTCGTCGCTACAGCTTCACGCAAGATAAGCCTTCCAACATGGTTCTATCTCCGACATGGCGGCTCGTACTGTAGCAGCCAGGAAGATGGAGTAAACGACTGCACGATCATGAAGTCTATATCATTTAGGCCATTGCCCTGGGAGCGGCCAACGGACTAGAACATCTATGCCGAAGTCCAAGTCCCTCACCAGTGTGCAGATTACCCAAGGAGACTGTATCATCTATTCCCAAGTCCATTGACTGATTTCTACTGTGAATCCCTTCGATCGACTTCTACTTTCAACTTACTCCCACCCGGAATCATCAGCGAGGCTTGCTCCACCCCAGAATCATCAGAGGATGTCGTCTGAAGCAAAAACTGAAACGGCGGTCGTCGAGCCCGACGTGGGTGGCAAGACGGCCGACGCAGGCGCCACCAAAGTCGACGGCTCTGGCGCCGGCTCGGAACTCGAAGTCGTGTGGACAAACCAAGGCACGGATCCTGGACTGGCGGCCATGGTTGCACAGATGTCTCCCGAGAGACGGGCCCAGGTCGAGAAAAAGCTGAAGAGGAAGCTGGACTTGGTCTTGTTCCCGACCTTGTTGGCTTTCTACATTCTCAACTATATCGTGAGTCGAGTCGCAGAGCGTCGGTCCCGGTCGTGTTGATGCGTCAGTCCCGGTCGTGGTTTTTCAATGCGTGAAAAAGAATAAAGAACAAAGAACTGCTGGCTGACGCGAACCTACTGTTTTTCATATCAGGATCGAAATGCTCTAGGATTTACAAAGATTGTTGGTATCCAAAAAGACCTCAATCTCACCAGCACCCAATTGTCCGTCCTAAGTCTCACTTGCTTCATGAAGATGGCTCGCTAACACCGGGTCAAGCGCAACTTGTCTCTCCATTCTCTACGTGGGATACTGCCTCGTAAGTCTCAGATGGTCGATACCCTTCCCCTTTCCCCTTGCCGTCTTCCCTTCCCCCTTCCCCTATCCGTCTTACATGGCTGATGAAGTCGAATGCCTTCCCCATTCCCCCTCCCGTCTTACATGGCTAACAAAGTGGGATTAGTTTCAAGTTCCCTCCAATCTCATGCTGTCCAAATCCAAGCCGTCGCTCTACTTGGTGAGCTGATCCTTTCCATTCCCAGCTTGACTTGGAAAAACAAAAGAAAGTCGCTCCTTGAAATCACAAGCTAAT
The DNA here is from genome assembly GCF_000585565.1 of Capronia epimyces CBS 606.96. NCBI lineage: Eukaryota > Fungi > Ascomycota > Eurotiomycetes > Chaetothyriales > Herpotrichiellaceae > Capronia > Capronia epimyces. Next base: position 802,596 of record NW_006912907.1, read on the forward strand.
TGATCTCAGCCCTTCTGGATGGGAATCTGGGCCATAGTATCTGGCTGCGCGGCCGCCGTGCAGGGCTATACTGGCCTGGTCACCGTCCGATTCTTCCTCGGGATTGTTGAAGCCCCGTTTTTCCCTGGTGCAGTCTTTCTGCTTTCCGTGAGTTCTCGCCCTCCCTCCCTCTCTCCCAACAACAACTGACCGGTCGACGTTCCATCTCATTTTAGTCTTGGTATACAAGGAAAGAGATGGCCATGAGATGTGCCATTCTCTTCGGCGGAAACATGCTCAGCAATGGTGAATCAAGCCCGTGCCCCTGCCCCCCTAGCCAAGATTGCGTTGCGATAAACCACAACACAACAACCATTTCTGACGAGATTCTTCCCACCATTACTGACTAGATTCTTTCCAGCCTTCGGAAGCTTGATTGCCCTAGGAGTCACTACCGACCTCAATGGCGCGCACGGGCTCGAAAGCTGGCGCTGGCTCTTCATCATCGAAGCCTGCATGACCTTTGGCTTCGCCATCATCGCCGTCTTCCTGCTTCCAAACTACCCGCACAACACACGTTGGCTCAAGGGCGAGGAACGCGCCATCGCAATCTGGCGCCTGATCGAGGACGTCGGCGTGGTGGATGATTCCCAATCGGACAATGTCACCATGTGGCAGGGCTTTGTTCTGGCCGTCAAAGACTACAAGACTTGGTTTTTGGTGTGGAACCATATCTTCTTGACTGTGGGCGCGGGTATTGTCGTCTTCTATCCTACCGTTGTCGGCACGCTAGGTTTCTCCAGAGGTGAGTGTGGCGCTCCTCGCATATATCAGACTTGCATTTTCCCGTTTTTCTTTTTCCTTTTCCCTTTTCTCTTGATGTTTTTGTGGGTGATTCAGCTTCCCTTTTCCCTTTTTTCTTAATATTTGTGTTTGCAATTCAGCGGATGTCTCGCTAAACTTGGGGCTTCCCCCCTTGATATAGAGGTGACATATGCTCTGATCGTGCCACCATACCTTCTCGCGTTCGCCACCAGCGTCTATGGATGTCATCACGCAGACATCAAGAAGGAACGCACATGGCACATGCTGGGCTCGATCGGCATCACTTGTGTTGGACTGATCATCCTGGCCAGTTCTCTCAACACCGGTGCCCGGTATTTCTCGCTGTTCCTGGTCACTTGCTCGGTCTACATCGCCTTTGACTGTAATCTGGCATGGTAAGTAAGCTTTTTTTCTGCACTGCACGGGAGAAGAAGGAAAATTCTATCACTGGATAAGAGAATTCAATTGACGACAACCGCATGGAAGAGAATTCAATTACCGCAACCATAACCACTCGATACCATACATACATGCATATGGCTGACCAACTCATCCTCAGGATCTCAAATTGCATTCCTCGACCAGCGCCAAAGCGTGCAGCAGCCATTGCTCTTGTGAATATGCTTTCTCAACTTGGGTAAATTGCTCCCCTTTCCTCTTCCCTCCATTATTTGTTATTTCTCTCTAGCCTCCCCCTCCCATTCCCCATTATTTCTCTCTTGCTTCCCCCGCTAATTCTCATCTTAGAAACATCATTGCCGGCTACATCTATCCAGACGATCAAGCTCCTCGCTATTGGATGGCATGCACCGTCGAGGCTATAGCTTTGTTATGCGCCGTCGCGACAACACTTGTCTTCCGGACATTGCTGAAGAGGGAGAACAGGAAACTCGACGAGAAGGAGCTTCGTGTTGCTGAAGGCGCTGAGGCCGAGGCCGCCATTGCTGAGGGTCGGCTTGACAAATTCAGGTATATCTACTAACTAGCCTGGGGTGGGGACCACTGATAGGTGGCCAAGTTGGACGGAGTACTAGCCTGGGGATTACTGATATTGTAGGTGATCAAGTTGGACGGAGAGGGAGAGAACCCCAGAAACGAACAAGGAAGGGTTTTGCTGGTCCTGTTGCTTTCGGATCCTGGAGCCCAAAGGAAGTACGGATACTGTAGGAGATCAGGAGAGAGAACCCGAGGAGCTGCATAGATACACTTAGTTGTGTGGAAGAGGGCCGATCTAGACTTGCTAGCCTAAGCCCCCTGACACGCTTGAGATGATCAAGCATGAATAGCTGTATCATTTTGATTGTAAATAAATCACCACAAGCCTTCGTCCTGCCTGGTGTAAAAGCATCACTACAAGCCTTCATCCTCCCTGTCGTGAAGCACCGAGTACAGGCCGAGGAGAAGATGCCTTGATGATAATGGTGATGGCAAAAGAGGGTCGTGGTCAGTCGGGCAGATCTATCTTGGGTCTCGGTGTCTCGTGCCTCGTGTGGGACCATGACCGTACAAGCTAGGGGCTTAGGGGCTTAAAGGCCTACATAATTAGTGATTTTGATTTTGATTTTGATTTTGCCGAAACGCCGCGATAGATCGCCGCGTCGGCTTTGCTGGCTTCACTGAGCGCAAAGATGAGACGGAGACTGTGGCAGCTGATAACACGGCCATCCAGCCGTCAGTCGGTGACAGTGATGGAGCCCACTGCACAACAGAGGCCGAGACACGAGATTTCCGCCTATCCACCCCATGCGACCCTGTCGCGGCGCCTTCCCGTCGCTATAAAGTAGAAGCGATGCTTTGACAGGGAGAGTGGCCAGCTGATGCTGTAATCTCAACCGGTCCGCACTATCACACGCCCGGTCAACCAAGCCTCCAAGATGCCTGCGACCAGTTCCGCCATCAAGACGCTGAAGCCTTCGGCCATCGCGAGCACGGGACCATTCTCCCATGTCGGCCACACCGTCGGCCCAGCGAGAGTCATCTACACTTCTGGCATGGTCGGCCAGCACGGTGACGGTAGCATATCTGATTCGTACGTGGAACAGATCAAACAGAGCCTGGTCAACCTCGGCCATTGTCTGGAAGCCTCAGGCGCCACGCCCCGGGACGTCTTGAAGTTGACCTACTATATTGTCAACTACGACCCAAACAACAGACCACATGCCGCCCTCATCTTCGACTGGCTGCAAGGCCACCGGCCGGCCACCGCCTTGGTACCGGTGCCGTATCTGGCGAACCCCAAGTTCTTGTTCGAGATCGAGGCGGTCGCCGCCGTGAGAGATCCCGCATTGGCGGCGCCGCTGCTTCCGCTGGTTCCTGGCAAGGTGGAGAACGTCGACGTGGTGGTCGTCGGGGCTGGATTGAGTGGCTTGCAGGCGGCCTATGATCTTCAGCGAGCAGGCTTGCGCGCCATCGTTCTCGAAGCCCGAGATCGCGTTGGGGGGAAGACGTGGACGGTGCCAACGGCCAACGGCAAGAGCGTCGTCGACCTTGGAGGCGCGTGGATCAACGACACAAACCAGTCCAAGATGTGGGCTCTGGGCCAGAGGTTTGGGCTGGAGTATATTGTCCAGACAACTGAAGGCGATTGCGTCCTCCAGGACCACGGACGGTTTCCTTTTGGGCAACTGCCGCCGGTAGGTCATCAATCCCCAAAGCGTTGTAACCCTAAGGATCCAGCTTGATTGACATTGGCGCAGTTCGACAGTCAAGAAGAACTGGACAATTTCGCCGCGTTTCGAGATCTGGTTGAGGCCCGTTGTCAAACCATTGACATAGAGAAGCCTTGGATAGCAGGCAAACATTACGACTCGATGACTTTCGAAGAGTTTGCAAAGCAGTCAGGTGCCCTTCCGAAGACGGTGGAATATGCCAACCTCTGGGTTCGCGCCATGGTCGGCATCGATGGATCTGAGATCAGTGCCCTTTACTTCCTGCACTACTGCAAGAGCGGAGGCGGATTCGTGCAGATGAGGTCGGACGGGAAGCATGGCGGACAGCATCTTCGAACCAAGACCGGTGAGTAACCCAGTATCCCGTCTCCTGTCTTCTTCGACAATTTGACCCCCGTACTCATTCTCGCCACATTGAACACAGGCTGTCAATCCTATGCCAACGGCCTTGCTTCTCTCCTGACCCCCGGGTCCGTCATCCTTTCTAGCCCCGTATCCTCGATCCGTCAGAACGCTGCAGGGGCAATCGTCCAAACCGCCAACAACCTCACGATCCGGAGCCAAAAGGTCATTGTCTCGGTGCCGACCCCGTTATATAGGGACATCACTTTCAGCCCAGCCCTCACCGGCGCCAAACTGGCACTCTCCTCGTCCACCAAGCTGGGTTACTTCAGTAAGGTGATCTTGGTCTATGCGGCACCCTGGTGGACCGCAGCCGGCCTGGCTGGCCTTGCTCACTCCTTCAACACTGCTGCCGACGGCAAAACAGGCAACGGTGCTGGACCCATCACCCTGATCCGCGACACGTCCGACACCGAGAACGGCGTCTTCGCCCTGACCTGCTTCCCCGTGGCGAACGTGGGCCGCGAGTGGTCGAAGCTTCCGGCTGCGCAGCGTCGCAGCGAGATCCTTGCCCATGTCGCGCAGATATATGCCGGCGTGGATAAAGACTTGATCTATGCTCCAGTCGAAGTCTTCGAGCAGGAGTGGAGCAAGGAGGAGTGGAGTAAAGGCTGTCCCTGTCCCGTCACTCCCCCGGGTGTCATGAGCACCGTCGGCCATGCCATCCGAGAGCCCTTTGGTCATGTCCACTTTGTTGGAACAGAGACGAGTGTGGTCTGGAAGGGGTATATGGAAGGAGCCGTGAGGAGCGGAGAGCGCGGGGCCACTGAGGTGATAGAGGCATTGCAGAGCAAGAACAGGCCCGCAGAGGTCAAGTTATAGATTTTATAGATATGACATCTCCTACTAGTCGCGTGAGAGATGTTGAACCTGCGCACAAGCAGTGCACACTTACTTCTCCGTCCCACTCCGCTGCAGAGCAAACCCATAGTCTCCGATCACGAAATGACCATTTCCACCATCCGAGACGATCTGCGGTCGCGGAATGCGTACGAATGAAGAACATGTGCGAAAAAGGGCATCAGCCTCGTCCTGCAAGCGTCTGTTGTCCCGAACGAGTTGGCAATCAATCTCGTGCTGACGAGGCGAACGCAGGAGGTAACCCTCCCCAAATTCCTAATGGTTTCCCTTTTAAGTTCTAAGTAAGAAAGAGCACTTAGCCTTGGAATTCAGCTCAATCTACAGAGTGGTTAGTCGAGTTTGCGGACACCGGCACCACTGGCACAGACAATAGGTACCTTAGGTAATAGTAGTTTGAAAGGTACTTCCCTGCCCAGGGACTACGCTACAAGTACCGATATGTTGCTCAATGCCCTGGATAGTGACATGCATACTCCTTCAAAAGAGTCATCGAACTTGACTTCCTCCGCTCCGCTCAAGACAAGACTCACCGGGGATGTGTCAGGTGCGAGTCGAAATATCACAGTCTCCACGACTCTTCCCTGGTCTGTGGACGCCGTAACTGACTGAATGCGATGCTTCGTCATCGTCCAGCGTATTCTTGGGTGAAGGCGCGCTGCATCATCTCGTTCCTGCCGTTGTTTGCATCCTTCAAACAAAAAATGTCTATATGTTGGAGGGCTTCTCCCTTTCTCAAACCTCATGAGCCTGTACATCTCTCTATTTCCGTCTACAAACATTTCTGTGTCTTTTTTTCAAGGAACTTGATTCTGCTTGACCATGCCATCTTTCCTCTCTCGATTGTTGGGGACCTGGGAACTCCTGTCGTTCACCGCAGCCGACATCGACGATGCCGACGATATAGTCTACCCCATGGGCCAGGCGTGCAAAGGGCAGATCATGTACAGCCATGACGGCTACATGGCAGCTGTGCTGCAATGGAACTACGTCCAGCCTTACCAAACAGACTGGCTACGAGCCACAGCACAGGAGTTTGCCAACGCAGGAAAGAAAACAATGGCGTATAGCGGGCCATTCTATCTTGATGAGCAGCCGGGAAACCGGCAGACACTCCTCCATCATGCAAAGATCAGTATTCCACCTAACTGGGTCGACACCTTTCAACTTCGTGTGGCCAAGATGACGGAGGAAAATGGACAACTCATCCTGACGTTGGGTCCAGAGTCACCAATAGAGGTCAACGGTATCGAGCGAATTTTTCGTCTCCGATGGCGCAAGTGCCCCCGAAACGATACAAGAAGACAGTAGCGGGGGCGAAATGATTAGCATGCGGACAGACAGTCCAACAGTGTGCAGGTAGTTGCTGGCTGATGGCTGTTAGAGTATCTTCACAGTATCTTCACACTTGTGGCGGAGGACGAGGCTGACGAGAGCAGCAATTGCTGAGTTGAAGGTGCTAGGTCAACATGGAGTTGCGATCGGACAAGTAGAGACTACAAGACGAGAAGTAAGACTCAATGATACAAAGTAGAATACGGAATACTGGTCTAATAAGTCAGCTAGTCGATCTGATCGTTGGAGGCGGATGAATTCTTGGATGCGGCGTCAGGAGCAGCGTGGCTGTTGGTGCTGTGGCTTAGGATCCATCGATCAGCTCGGCCGGCTCAAGGAGTTCCGCGCAGCCTTAGGAGCCCATTTGCACTTTCCCAACGACCTGCAGCCATCCCAAAATGTAAGCCGCCCAACCAGGGTCTTGAGCGGACCTTTTTGTTTCTCTGTTCTCTGGCCGCAGACTACGGAGTACGTGTTCCCTACAGCCAGCATGGCCGCCGAGGTATCGAGTAGCCCAATCGTTCTGGATGGATCGACCGATCCTGAAAAGGCGGCCACTGAAGTCGCGTCGAGTGTGAACCAGCTCCGGATCAGCGACGAACCTGCACAAACCGCCGACAACCCCCCCGTTGCAGCTCCTAAAAAGACGCTGAGTCTGCCACGCAGCTCTGCCGATGGAGTCATCAGGACACCCCTTGCCGAACCTCTCGAGACTGCGAAGCCTGCTGCAAGACCCCCATTGACAGATGAGCAAAAGACAAAATATGCAACGTTGCTGAAGAATGTGTCAACGTGGACCGAACTACCAGAGACTTCCGCCAAAGGCTCGAAGCGAGCGCCCCTGACCGATTCGGAACGAATATTCCTCACTCGCGACTGTCTCTTGCGCTACTTGAGAGCTACGACCTGGCATGTGGCACAAGCTGAAACTAGGCTGAAGAATACATTGATCTGGCGGCGCGAATATGGGCTGGCAAAGCTGACGCGGGATTACATCTCGATTGAAAATGCCACTGGCAAACAGTTGATTCTGGGCTGGGACAATAGCGGAAGACCGTGCCAATACTTGAGACCATCCAAGCAGAACACCGAGCGAAGTGAACGCCAAATCCAGCATCTGGTGTTCATGCTCGAACGAGCCATTGATCTGATGCCTGCTGGACAAGAGACGCTGGCCTTGCTCATCAACTTCGCGGAGACAAAGGCCGGACAAGGTGCAACCTTGTCTCAGGGAAGGCAAACACTGCATATCCTTCAGAATCATTACCCAGAACGCCTCGGCCGCGCCTTGGTGGCCAATGTCCCGTTTTACATCTCGGGTTTCTTCAAATTGATCACACCTTTCATCGACCCAGTGACACGAGAGAAGATCCGGTTCAACGAAGACATGGGTCTGCATGTACCCAGGGAGCAACTGTTGAAAGAGAGTGGGGGTTATGTCGAGTTTGAGTACGTTCATGATGAATACTGGCCGGCCCTCAATGACTTGTGTGACCTGAAGAGGTCGGAAGCTTGGGAGAGATGGGTGAAGGGAGGCAAGAGGATTGGTGAGTATGAAGCTTACCTCAAGGGAGCAGAAAAGAGTCTAGCCGAACGGGAGAAGGAGGACGCGGCAGCGAATGCTGGGGCTGTCGCCGCAGCATAGAGTTGAGGGCATGTACGGAGTACAGGCAGCTAATTCCAGGGGATAGGGTAGCAACGGTCCTTGGGTAGACTTCTCTGCAGCTCTGCCTCAAGAGACCTTAGGAGTTCCAGATTGTAAAGGGCATAGTGATAGACAATAAATGTGAGAACCAACCATTCAGGGCGAAGCTGACAAAACTGCGCACATGTATTCGTACTCCGTACAGATATGCTGCTGGGAAGATCACATGCCAAATCTGCAGTTGGGAAGCCTGCGAAGGTGGAATTCGCAGGCTAGGACAGGAGCAAATGCAGCCACCGTCTATTATTATCATCTCCCTACTCCGTCCTCGCCATCCAACGTCCCTCCGTCTGGTCCAACCAACCAGAGGACAATCTCCAGATCGAAGCCTAAGGACTGAGTCCGCCAGCGGATAAGCCAATTCTTGCTTGCATTTCGATGGGGACCCAGCGATCATCATTGACTGCCCCGACCTTTCCGCCTCCCTCTCGCCCTCAGCCAGCGTGTGCTGCCCGCCTTCTCCACATTTTGGCACTGTCACGCATCCCTCCTCAGCATTTCTAATAACCCCAGCGCAGCCTGTGCGAGACAAAGAACGCTCCCCTCGAAGGAACAAAAGATGCCGTTTGAGCAGTCACCATGGTAGAGAACGCCGAGGTGACCCAGACACCCTCCCCGTCAAACGAACCGTCGACTTCTGCGAATCACCCTCTTCCTTCCACTGCGCACGCAGCCCATCCCCAGGGTCACGAGAGCATCTTTGTCCGACCGTCAGATTTGCTCCGCCCCAAAGCTGCATCTCGAACAACCGTCCCTACTACGCCGCCGGATCGGCCGATAGACCGTGATCAAAGAGCTGGCTTGGTAAGAGGACATCTCTGACACCCACCAAACTCTGCGTGGACACTGATTTTCCGGGTAGAAGGCGATCCGAGACTTTCTGCGAATTCGGAACTGCTACGATGTATTACCTTTGAGCTTCAGGCTCATCGAGCTTGATGTCGGGCTCACTGTCAAAGAGAGCTTGAACATTTTGGTTCAATGTGGTACGTGGGATGCACATCCGGCCAAAAGGCATCGTGTTAATATCGCAGGCATCGTCTCTGCCCCATTGTGGGATTCCTCCACCTCCACCTACGCCGGTCTGCTCACAGTCAACGACTACCTGAATGTTGTTCGATATTATAATCTCCATGCCGACAAGTTGAAAGATGTGGATAAGCTCTTACTGAGCGACTTGAAAGGTGAATCTAAAACGTGACGTTGTTGTGCGGAGCTCGAAGCTGATGGAAGACAAAGATGTCGAGAAAGTCCTAGATGTCAAGCCTCCTGAGACCGTGTCAGCCTCGCCCGAAGCAATCCTTTATGATGCTTTGCGACAACAACTCGTCTCTCGTGCCCGTCGAATACCCTTAGTATCGTATGACAGCGATACCCAGAGGACAATGGTCACCAGTGTCATTACTCAGTACAGAATTCTCAAGTTCATTGCCATGAACGTGAAAGAGACCGAAGTGCTGAGGAAACCTCTTGCGATGATTAAACTCGGAACTTACGGGAATATTGTTCGTTGCACCATGGACACGACTGTCTTGGATGTTGTAGACGAAATGGTTTTGAAGAACATATCGAGTGTCCCTGTTGTTACCACCGAGGGTACGTTGCCCCATCAAACTCGTGGAGCACCCTTGCTGACTCGGTCCAGGCATTCTCCTGAATGTTTTCGAAGCCGTCGACGTTATCGGGATTCTCAAGACTGGAGACTACGGTAACCTCACATGGACCGTCGGCAAAGTGCTCTCAGCGCGATCACCGAATCATCCAGGGATATATTGCTGCTCATTGGAGGATGGTCTGGACACGATCTTCGAGACGATCAAGAGGTCCCGAGTTCATCGGTTGATGATAGTAGATGACAACAATTACCTCAAGGGTATTTTGTCGCTCAGTGATATCCTACATTATCTGCTGGTGGAAGGACAAGAGGAAACGAATCCGACCTGACATTGACGATGACGATGATTTCCACTTAGTTGGACAACATAGCCTGGCGTTGTTATGTATGACTGGGCGTTTGGTTGGACAATGGTCTCGAGCTGGGTAATGCTTCTTAGGGAATAGAGGGCCGGCTAAGAGACTGAGCAAAATATACCTTGGCTCATTGAAGAGGAAGACCTAGTGGCTTGAGAGAAAAGAAATCGTATTGCTATAGCTCGTCTTCTGCCAACTCCCCCGAGCAGTGTGAAGCGTCATCAGCGCATTTTTGAACTTAAGCGTGATCATGTCGAGATGGGATCGAAGATCTTGGTCATTATTGGCGTTGGCAAGAACGAGCATCATTATGCGTGAACACACATAGTAGCTACTTTTACATTTTCAAGGGCTCCTATCTATGAGATACATCGCATCCTGCTTGCCGCGTCTCTGCTTCCGCCCTCAGCAAGTCGAGGACTCGATGCTCCCGGACTACTGGACCTCACGGTCAATCTGATGAAGATATCCTCACGGTTGTCATGCTGATGAAGATATCCCCACGGTTGTTAATCTGGTGAAGATATTATCTTCGGGAACTAGTAGCTACATGTACACGTACATATATGTAGATGTAGATGAACGTCTCGCCTTAGGTTGGTGGTCCTCGCAATGCACAACATGAGTCGTGGCATGTGTCGGACAACAGAGACCAGAAACGAGCTTCATCGCCCTGGAGGTGCGTGAGCCCGTCTCCGTTTACAGGCTTCAAGTTCCCCTATAGGCTTCAAGTACCCTTGCAGGCTTACTGTAGGTAAGGTAGGCTGAGGTCAGTCCATAACCCAAGGTCCCTATAAAGGCCGGCATGGCCTTGCTCGAGACTTGAAGCAACAGGTCCTTCGGGCTGCTTCCGTCGGCGAGATACTAGTAGTAGCTGAGAAAGACGCCATAGGCCTGATTGAGGCCGATGGTGATGACGACGGCAAAGAAGGCACAGAGCAAGATGCCTGCCTGGCGTTCCTTGACACTGGTTTCGTGGCTGGTTGAGCATTTTCAGGCGGCACCAGGAGGAGTGAGGAGGTCTCCTAGCCCAAGCGGCAAGACTGCCCGCCAAGCCCACTTAACACGTTACCAGCGCGCCCAACGTGGTTGGACGCGTCGCGCGCAGTTTACTGTTGTACTCTCCGTACCGTGTCAAGGACAATTACTACTAGAGATACTGGCAACTCTGAGCAATTCAATGCTGTTATTGAACACCACTATCGAGCCTCCACCGCACCATACGACTCCCTCCAGTATATTCCGTCAGCCATGACGGAGGCCAAAGAGAATCTCAACGCGGTCTTCGACCCTGCCGGCCGCGGGCTTGCACCCGATATCCTCGGGGTGCTGGAATCGACGCTGCGGCTGCACTCTCTGACGGCCGACGAACTATTCATCAAATGGGAGGTGTACTGTATGAAGATGGGGGGCGAGGAGACTAAGCTCGATCTCGAAACTGCACGCATGTTCGCCAAAGACGTGCAGGATGGCGTCGAGCGCGGGGATCGCGCGCAGAAGTCGGCCGTCAAGTCCGAGAGGAAGACTGCGGTGCATGCTACTCCAAGGGCCGGTGCCAATGGAGACGTCTTCGGCATGTAAGTGGTGCCAGGTGTGACTCTGCGGTGCTGGAAAACACAGCAGACCCCAGTGGTCTCAACAGCACACAGAACCATCGGAGAAGAGAACTGACGAGAGAGGAAACAGGCTCGATGAACTCACGCCGAACGCAGTCCCGCGACGGAATGGCAGCGTCAAACGAAAAGCAGACTTTGACTCCCCCGTGCCGCGGAAGGTCAGTCGACCAGAGACTACAAGCAAGACAAAGACACCGGCGAAAGGAAGCAAGATGGACGGACCTGCGTATGGATATCTTCCCCCTGCGCAGACATAAAAATGTGAAGAATGTGAATATGATTGCTGACGTTGATATCAGCGGCTTCCCGTTTTCTGAACGACAGAACGCAGGGCAGATCGTCGAAATCTTGAACGATCATCTCGCCTCGGCCGAGGCACCCATCGCCCCATTCTCAGAAGCCCGTCTCCGTATGGTGCTTCGCTCCGACTACAAGAAGTTCGCGTATAAACCAATGGCCATGCATTTGTCGGACGCGTCAGAGGTCTTGGACGACCGAATCGACGATTTTATGGCCGTTATTCAGCAAGCCCACAACTTGGAAGATTCGGCCTTTGGTAACGCAGCCGCTCAAAGCACAAGTGAGATCATTGCCGTGGGCAGGATCGCTTCCGATACCGCGGAGGGGAAACTCAATTCGGCGTCGTTGGTGCTAGAGATGTCGAGACGGATGGGCGCCGGGTTGCGGGTCCCTCTGAAAGTCGATACCTTGCCATCCTACCAGTTCTTTCCTGGGCAGATCGTCGCCGTGCGAGGCACAAATGCTTCTGGGCTCTACTTCACTGTCAAAGAGGTCCTGTCAGTTCCCAAGCTTCCCATGCCCTCGTCTGTCCCGAGCCAGATCGAGGAAATCAACCAGAAACTTGGAGTGTCAGAGGATTCTACCTCGTCAACTCTCAACATCATGCTTGCCTCGGGGCCGTATACGGCCGATGACAACCTCGACTTCGAGCCTTTCCAAGCACTCTGTGAGAAAGCGGCCGAAAACATGGTTGATGCCCTCATTCTCAACGGTCCATTCCTTGATATCGAACACCCCATGCTTGCGGCAGGAGATTTCGACTTGCCCGATGTTCGGGGTCTAGACCAGGAAGCGAGTCTCACAGCACTGTTCCGTTTGTGGATCTCTGGACCCCTTCAACGCCTCTGCTCAGCTGTGCCGGGGATCTGTGTCCTTATTGTCCCCAGCGTGCGGGACGTAATCACCAAGCACGTCAGTTGGCCACAGGAGCGGCCTCCGCGGAAAGATCTTTCTTTGCCCAAGCAAGTTACCATGCTGCCAAATCCATGCTATGTCTCTTTGAATGAAGTGGTGATTGGCATTTCATCCCAAGATATTTTATACGAGCTCAGTCGCGAGCAAGTAGCCCACGGCGCCGGATCAGACCTCCTGACCAGATTGCCAGGCTACCTGATCGAGCAGAGGCATTTCTTTCCGCTGTTCCCGCCTATGTCAAGGGATAAACTGTCAAGCAATGGTGTGGTCAAAGCCACAGGAGCGTGTTTGGATATCGGATATTTGAAGCTGGGTGAATGGATGCAAGTCAAGCCTGACGTGCTTGTCCTGCCCAGCATATTGACCCCGTCTGTGAAGGTATGACCAATTCCGATGATAGCCTCATATGTGTTCCAAGCTGACAAAGTTAAGGTCGTTGATAGCGTGATGGTGATCAATCCGGGCCAGCTGTCCAAGCGGAAGGCCGCAGGAACATATTCTCAGATCTCGTTGCACCCCCGCATTTTGGCTGAGGAAGAGAAGTCGGAAAGAAGTGTTCTGCATAAAGTTTTTGAACGGGCGAGGGTCGAAGTCGTGAGGATTTAGATGTCAAATAATAATAGACCATCTGTTTCCCCGGGTCTGGCGTCTTTGCCGTCTCGCATCCGACGCGTTTTGCAAGCCAACAATATCGTCATAAGCATAAGCCGTAAAGCGTTCTCTTCCCTCTCCCTGTAGGGCAAGGCTCATCGTAACAACAAAACTCCGGTACGTCGACCCTCTCTCCTGGGCCCAGGCCTCTCCCCAATCCCATTTGGTCTCACATCGGCCACGAGCGGACCGAGCCCGAAGTCTCTCCAGACAGGTTCCCTCTGCACGCCAGCATTGCTCGCTTCACCACCGGGCTCGGCAGATCCTGTGGCGCCACCGCTCCCACCTACACCGCCAACCGCGCCTGGGCCGCCGGCCTGGCCCTGGCCCAGGGCGCGATTGATCCCGAACGCGGCGTGCATGTCCGGCACCACGTCGTCCTCATCCTCCGGGTTCAGTGGCATCAAGTGTGGCGGGAGCGTGATCTCCTCGAACGGCATGAAATGGCCGGGAAGCTGGGCCATGCCGCCGCCGTCGCCGCCGTTTGGCTGTTGTTGCTGGTGGTGTGCGACGGTTTGGTGGGTATTGGTCGTGGCGCCCAAGAGTGGGAAGCTCGTCGACGAAGGAGGACGGCAGAATTCTTCGAACAGGTCGGCCAGCCGTGAGGAGGTCATGTGCACGTAGGTCGCAGAGGAGTCGCGCGACTGCGGTAGATTCGAGTTAGTTCTGGGGCCAGGAGGGTTCGCACGGGATGCGACGGTGGGCTTACCATGATGGCTTGAGGCGTGCTACGCAGGCCAGAGAGATAAGTAAAGGGAGGACCTGGTGTTGGGGACTTCTTTAATCGGTAGAATGGAAGATGGTACAAGAGTAAACATGGGTATCGGCGACACAATCTGGGGAAGAATCCGCTACACTGCTAGTGGCGGCCTTGCTCCCAGGCCTTGTGTGCACCTCTGCACTTCATAGGTCTAATGATCTGCCCTAGAGTCTATACGGCGTAGTAGGCGCTTCTTCTCTGGCGGACTACATCTTAGGTATTACGGGAATGTCTCAGGGCACATACTTCGACACACCATACCTATGGATGACTTCCTCACGTACCTTAGTATCTGGCATTGCATAACTCCTGCGATCAGGCTGTACACACGCCTGGGGTATCCAGTCAATACAAAAGGAACAAAATGATATTCGTTCCGGACCTAATGGACTTGTTTCCTCCGCGATCATCTGCTGGTCCTACGTCTGGGTTTGAGCAGGCCGATCGCCGTATCCTTTCTTACTGACCACATGTCAATCGGGTCCGCCCTGAATCTTGTAAGGATAATGTTGAGATGATGTCGCCTCTTGGATACACTGACGTAAACACTACAACCGCAAGGCGAGTGTGCCGAAGAAGGAATGGCTAAGACTGTGGATGTAGCCGACTAGTCGGTCGGAGCATGTTGAATATGAAGGATGCATTGGCCGAGTACGTACAATATTCCCCTTGCAACCAATCAGTGCGGGTATGCGATCCTGCGTCGACTGCCGGAGACCGAAGACATGCTTGATGTCTGCAAGAAAATTGGCATGGTGTTCCAGTCATACTCGTCCCTTGCTCAGGGTCGTTTGTCAGGGAAATACTCAAAGGAGACTGCCGCCTAGTGAACACCAGCTCAGCAGCTATGACATGGAACATGTTGAACCCGTGCTCAAGATTCTCCACTGTCTAGCTAAAAGGACGATGTGAGTGTCGCAGCAGTGGTGCTGAACTGGAACATTTGCAAAGGAGCGATACCGGTGGTGGGTAGAAGGAGAGAAAGTCAGGCCTTCGACAACATGCCAGCTCTGGGGTGGAGGTTGGCAAAGGAGGAGATTGCCGAGCTAAACAGGCACGGTTTCAAGTGGAAGACAATGATGCTATGGCAGCAGGGGCAGATGGTCATTCGATAGGCTGAATTGACCAGGTTTTCTGGCACGGCTTCGTTTCTCCCAAGCTCGGCTTCTGAATACGCTCAACGTCGCAGCTTTGCCCTTATATTTGACCATCACTCTCCTATTCTGTATGATGCTCCAACTATGGTGTCCGTCCCCTTTGAGACCGAATGTAGAAACTGTTGGTGATCGCGGATGGGTCTCTGTGTTTGACCGATTGAGTGCCGTGAAGGAAGAAAGAAGGGTATATGGTATGGACACAAGAAACTGGCTGTTACATAAGCCCAAAGCCCAAAGCCCAAGGCAGCCAGAGAAAGAAGCATACATTACTCGTAGTAACTAGTACCACTTTGCTTGAATGTTACCCAACTGTGCATCTGGTCCCTGCCAGACTAAATGACGATGGAGAATCCGATATCGGTACGACAGCTGCGGGATGCTCGGAGTGTTTAAGCCGTCGGCACCGATCGTCTGAAACTCGTGGAGCTAGAATTCCGCTCTGAGCCCTGATTGCACACTCATCCCGGAGGGTCATGGGCTCGGGGGTTCTGGAGAAACACTGCTCCCTCCGTACTTGAAGCTGACTCGACAAACCCGGCGTTGGCCAAGCCCGTATGAGTTTTTATCAGATAAGATAATCTGAATTTTTATCTGATCAGCAGCCCCCGGCCCCCAGACCACAACCAGACCCACAGCCTTGCGATGCCGCTCCCCACCACTCATGCTTCCAGTCGAGAATATACTCTGTCCCTGCTCTGTACCAATACGTTCCTTGACGCCGTCTGGTCTGCTAGCAGCGCTGGAATCATGTCACTCTGCGCTGTCGCCTCGCCTCTTTATGCCTGTTCAGGCTTGGGCTGAGTGTCCACTGAGTCCACCTGACCTGACGCGAAGACAGGGACATGCTGCCCTGCTGCAGAGAGAAGAGAGCAAATACAGTACACTGTTCGTCGTTGTGTGGGCATATCCTAGCTGGTAAACTCAGATCTCTAAGAGACCTTATTGTGACAGTCTCTACAGAGTCGAAGTTAGGCGTCTTCCAAGTCTTCCCGGTCACAAACGCCTCCCGGTTGCTTGGTGAGCTTGCGACATCAGGGCGAGCTTATCTTCTCATACAAGAAAGCTTGGTCTCCATTCTCGCCAATATGCATGGCCATGTCTTGCTCGCGTGCCCAGGCCACGCTAAACAGCATTGTGATGGGTTATTTTGGAATGATCTGGACGGCAGCAGCCCAGTCGGGTTTCCCCCAAGCCTCGCTAGCATCCCGCGCCCTTCACGCTCCCTCCCTACCAAGGGTGGTTCCTTCGAGGAAACAACTTCCAAGAGCGCAGGAAGCCTCGTGTTTTGTCATTTATTTCTTTGTCACGGCTGCGGCGTCTGGCAGGTGATTGGAATGTGCAGTCCGAACAAAGGCAAAGGTTTGAACCCACGTGCTCCCCATTGTGATGCATCCGGCCTCCCTCAGTGGGCCAGAAGCGCCACCTAGCATTTGACCATGGTCTGATGAAACCCGTGGAAAAATTTTCTACTCTGCATTTCATCCTCCAAGGTGTACAGTATATTAGTAGGCACCTCGGCGGTCGGTGTCAGTCTGCAACTTGGTCCCGACCGACCTCTTGACGCTCAGGATGGATGTGCCACTTTTGGTCTTTGCTCTGGCCTCCCTTTTGGGACCAGCCCTATGCTACGACCCTGCAATAGAGTGCATCAATGGCATTCGTACAGACATTGCCGAATTTACATTCGCAGGGGGAGAAGCAAGTGGCTACTGGGTGAATCTCTGCTCCAACAATCTCAGTGTCCATTCCATGTGGGCTGCGACAAAGCTGTACTGTACTCAACATGAAATCGAGGCTGGCTCTAAGATGCTGGGGGAGTATTGCCTCGAGTACGCCTTGGTCGAACTCACACCATACTCGGAAGTTCTTCCCAGCCTGACGGACGCCTACATTGCCTCGCTTCCTGTCGTCGAGTACAGTGACATTGACGCGACAAAGATATGGAACCAATCAGTTCTTCTCTCCAAAGACTTTTATACTGCTGGCAGGAGGACAACGGTAAGACCGGACTCGAGAGGCTGCAGTGGTGCCGGACTAACAAGCTCCAGAGCGTGTTCCAGAATTCATATACCATTGACCAAAGATATGGGTAAGCTTTCTTTCTAAGCAATGAGCATGAAGACTGTGTCTGATCTCCTCACAGATGGGCTGTCTACGGATTCTGGGGCGGCATCCTACTGATTGGAATTGTCAACCGCCTCTTCACTCACTTCTTCCACGCGCGCCGGACACCGACTCGTGGAGACGTCGAGGAACGCCGAGTCAAGCTCCACGCACCACGCTCTTTGTCTGTATTTGGCACCGCGCACCACTGGGTTCGCACGAACCTGATCATTCCGGCCGCATTCGGATCCCACCACCAGCGACTTCTCTGGTGGTGTACCGTCCCCACGCGCATGGAGACAGTCATCGTCGTCTCGTTCTGGATCTTGAATCTGGTACTGTGCTGTGTGTCCTACGAGATCTTCGTGCCAAATCTATAGTATGTCTGATATGCATGTCTGCTAGACTTCGCTGACCACCTCACAGCTACACGAGAGCTCTCCAGATATGGCGGTATGTTGCCGACCGGACAGGCATCATCTGTTACGCCAACTTGCCCATCTTATGGATGTTCTCGGGACGGAACAACATCTTCCTGTGGTTGACTGGGTGGAGCTTTTCGACCTTCAACATCTTCCACAGGCATGTTGCTCGCATTGCCACCGTTCAGGCAATCGTTCATTCCATCGCATATACGGCCCTCGAGGCCGACTGTAAGTCTCATGGGTGAATCAATATATCAATTCTCCGGTGGCTGATTACCGTAGATGACCAGCTTGCCGAGTCCCGGCGTGAGAAATACTGGTATATGGGCGGCATGGTGAGTGAACATTTGTTCTTGCTCGACACGAATGATCAGCTGAGGTTTCATCTTGTCAGGCGACCATCGCCATGGGCTTGTTGCTCTTCTTTTCGTCCATCTACTTCCGTCGGCACAGCTACGAGATCTTCCTGCTCATACACATTGCACTCTCAGTAGTCACGATCGTCGGACTATTTTAGTAAGTTGGGGTGGTCCACATCGAATGCTGCTGTGCTAATCCTTGTGAAAAAGTCATACCGCAATCTTTGACGGCGAATACGATCCGTACTTGTGGCCGCTCGTTGCCATTTGGCTCTTCGACAGATTTGCCCGCATCGTCCGTCTGGTATACTGCAACCTCCGCGTGAGGCTTTCAAGCGCCCCGATAGCAACAACAACCACAGCAACCTATGACCAAGCGGCTGATCTCATCAGGCTCGAAGTCACTCCCGGGTCGGGACTGCTCAAACCTGGTCCAGGCCAACATTACTTCATTTACCAGCCCGCAAAGTGGAAAGGCTGGGAAAATCACCCCTTCACATTGGCATCCTGGAGTGTCCAAGCTGGCAGCAAAGAGGTTGCCGTCGAGCCAAGTCCCAACCACGATCATGTCGTGAAAGCGATGGAGGCGGAAATCAAAGCCGCCGCCAAAACTTCGCCCTCTCAAGATTCTTCATCTGCCACTTCCGTCTCTTCGGAGAAGGGTCAAGCCGGCACGAAAGAGGATGATGGCCGATATAGACTGACATTCTTTGTGCGGCCGTTCAGCAGCTGGACAATGCGCCTTCGAGACGAATGCCTCAAGTCTCCAACCGGACTGATCAATCCGCGAGCTTTTATCGAAGGTCCATACGGTGAAACGAGTCCTCTGCATACCTATGAGAATGTCGTTTTCATTCTAGGAGGGACCGGCATTTCGGGGGCCCTACCGTATCTGCAGGAACATGTGATCAGAGCGGCATCACAATCGTCATCAGCAGCAGCAGCAACAGGCGAGTCGAAAGTAAAGGGAACCCGCACGCGGGATATCACATTTGTATGGACGACGAAGCAATCGGCCATGATCCGCGACATAGCTGCGCGCGAACTGCGGCCTTTCTTGGCTCGAGAAGACATCCACTGCAGCTTCTACGCGACCTCTCGCAAGGAGTCGTCCGAGACCATCAAGGCGGCCGAGATCGAAGTGTCGTCCAACCACACCGCCGAAGTCGGCATTACTTATGGCCGGCCAAACATCAGAGAGACCGTCCGCGGTGTCATCGATGAAGTCCATGAAGCTGGCTCGGCTGGTGGCAAGATCGCCATCTTGACCTGTGGGCCGGCGGCGATGGCTGATGAAGCCCGGGCAGCGGTGCACGAGGCCTTGAAGAATGGGAAGCGTGGAGTAGATTACTTCGAGGAGACGTTTGGGTAAGTTTGTTTTCTTCTCCCCTTCCGACTTTCTCGTATATCAATGGTGCCGGGTGCCAGGTGCCAGGTGCGAGATTCTTCTAACTGACATGTTCTCAGATGGTGAAAGGTATCAATCAGCCAGCCAGGTAACGAGTCAGTGCACGGGCAAGGGGCATCGTTCTCTGCTTGAGATTGCTGTGACGTTTGCGCTTGTCACTGTCGCGTTCCCACGGTTGCAGCATACACATTCTTACGTTTGCGGCATGTCGGTGTCGGTGTCGCATTCCCTACTCTCCGTCTCCACGTCTCATTTGATGTCGGGTTCGAATATCCGTTCATCAGTCCCGTTCATCCGTACAGTATGGTCTGTAGTCCAGCTATCAAGCTCCCTCGTTCAGAGCTGCAGATCCGCATGTATGGACAGAGCGCCGTTCGGATATTCCATCTTTCCTGTGGTACAAGACAAGACATCAAGTGCAGTGGCAAGGGAAGATGTAGATAGCAATGAACAATGAACTTGCCTTCACACTCCGTAAATCCATAGAATCACAAAAGACTAGGAAAGGTTCCTTTGAAATCCCCATGAGCGGTGAGATCCAGCTATGTGTATCCTGTATCCGGAGGTGAGTTGACCGACGAAATAAACATAATTCGTAATACATTATAACAGTAGAGACGGAAAGACATCAACGACAGAATCAACGGTCTTTTCTTCGGTATGTAGAATCGCCGAAACACGAAACTCATCATATACTAGTACTTAGTACTCAGTACTCCCATTCGAGACCGCAAGAAAGGCTTCCACCAAGTTATGTCAAGAGGCTTTCTTGATTCACCGTACAGAGGACGGAGTACGGAGTACGGAGTACCATACAGAGTAGTCTTGCAACGCGGTCATAGATGTGATTAAATCTATCGTACGAAGCGACTCCAGATCATCTCATAATTAGTTTACAACTTGTCAGAGGTCACCAGCTACCCTAGAAACCTACACCTATTTCAGCAACCAGGGGGCAGCTAAGTTCTAAGACATGCTCAAGAAATCCAGGGGCGGATGCGGTACTTGCAAGAGCCGTAGAGTGAGATTTCTCTTCTCCGAGATTACTGCAAGACAAATATGGGCGTGCTAATGGATGCGTAGGTCAAATGTGACGAAAAGAAGCCTTCTTGCTCAGGATGTAGGTCATAAACGTGGACATCCTGAGGTCTGGTCTATAACTGCTCTGATCGACTTCTAGGTACAAATCGCGGTTGGATTTGTCCCGGTTATCACCGGCCTCTACGATGGTCTTCTAAACACCATCGAGGCGGTAGAAAAGCTGTGTCACCTGGGCGCAGTCCTGCTCATTCGTTGAATCCCAAGCACAAGATAAGCGAAGAACCCAACATCTACCTTTCCAGCCCAGGCAATGTTCATATCACCAACGTTGTTTCCAACGCTGAGCTACCAGTGAAGACGCACACTCTATTACTTGACCTGGGGCTGTCGGACAATGATCTAAGCAGCTCAATCTGCCAACAAATGCTACACGAGCCATTGTTGCCTCCATCAAATGCTCTGATGGCGCTACCATCAACCTATATACGAACATCGGTTTTCGATGACAACACGCTCCTCGTGGATTCGTATTCTGATGCTCTCGCACGCGTATTATCAATCTACAACGGTTCTTTCAGTCCATTCCGACCAGCCGCTCTCTGCTCCTGGGCACGATCACCTCTACTCTTCTCTTTGTTTAAGTTTCTTGCTGGTACCTATCAACTGAGTTTGACAAGGGAGCAGGATTTTGAGCTTGTTATGAATGAAGCGCGCATCAGCACTCTAAATCAACTGTCATTCAACCTTTCAGAAATCGACAAACTCTCATCCACGAAAAAGGTAGAACTTATCATAGTCGTTATCATGTTTGGCCTCAGCAGCAGCTGGTGTGACCTGGATGACCTCGGTCTTGCTCATTACAACGCGGCAGCCACGTTGCTACGCGACCTCGACGGCAAAGAACTACAACTCCCGCTGCAGAACTATCAGTACTTTGAAGAATGTTTGACGTATTGGTGGATGATGCTCTCATTCGCGTGTGACCCCTCTCGGGAAGTCATTCACGATCCTCCACGTCTCACTGGAATGCGAACAACAACAGGATGTCGATTTCCTCACCCGCTGACCGGCATTTCGTCCGAGGTACAGTACCTGCTCGGCAAGGTTGGATATCTGGTATTTTCGCAACGACGCAGAGTCCTTGATCGTCCATTGACCACCACGGATGAACTCTTACAGTCCCTATCCAATATTGAAAAAGCTCGAGGCCTCGAGAGTCAACTACAGACTCTGGATTTCCCTAGATCCGATTCAATTGCGGACCCCAAGGATCCTTCGACTCCAGTTACGGACTTGGTCAACATAGCAAATGCGTACCGCGTATGCGGTCTCTTGTTACTCTATCATGCGTTCCCCGACCTACTCAGATCCAAGCTGACATCTGAAACCCTGGGGCTACCTTCAGATTCTTGTTATCCTGACTGGGAATCAAGGCGACAATTCCTGGGGTCACTTTCCCTCCACGCTTTGCGTATCCTTGGAGGAAATAATGAGCTTTCTGGCACCCGAACTATTGAGGCCATACTACTGGTCATTATCTCTGGCGAGTTGGGGTGGGTAACTCCAACCGTCACAACACACCAGGGGCAAAGCGTGCCGGTCGAGCTCGAGGATGAGCCAAGAAAAAGCTTTTCACCGGAACCGGACCAAGGGGACGGGGACGATGCGCTCTCGTCAGGCCCAATGTTGGAAGCAAGAAATGCTGTCTTGGCTCGGTTTGAGCGCGTAAAGTCTATCCTTCCATTCAAAACCATCAACCGCATGAAAACACTTGTTTTGAAGACCTGCGAACTGATGGACCAGGGAAAGGATGTCTTCTGGGTCGACGTGTTGCTTGACAGCAAGTGGCAATTTTTAATGATCTGAGTGCACAGTTGCCAGAACACGTCTTCAGACTCCGGTTTCCGAGGATCTATTCCGTACGGGATGCAACAGTGGATGTCCCTCTGGGCCTGGCGTTCCTGGATCTAAGGGAAACAGGTGCGGACTACTCCGTGCTAAAGCCAATGGACTATGCTTACGAGATGGTGTGAGACCCTTCAATATATAAGGTACCTCAATGCTTGACCGCTTTCCGACTGTTAACAAAAGTCCCTAATAAATTCATCAATCAAATGCACGAACCCACAGCCAGTCCAATGCATATCCTCATCGTCTTTGCTCATCCGAATGAGCAATCCTTTTCACACTCGGTGGCCGAACGGGCTGCTGCCGGGGCCAAAAGCAAAGGTCACACGGTCAAGCTTCTAGATTTGTACCGGACAGGTTTTGATCCAATCTTCACGACACGAGATCTGCAGCAGTTTGAGGGCGTTCAGATGCCCGATGACGTTTTAGAACACCAAAAACTTGTCGATGAAGCGGATGGGATCTTCTTCATTTTCCCGGTCTGGTGGTACGGAATGCCCGCCATGATGAAGGGATGGCTGGACCGAGTTTGGTCTGCTGGCTGGGCCTATCGATGGAAACACGACCCGGAGGGGAGTCTACTCAAACATCGACCTTGTACGGTTCTGGCTCTGACGGGAGCATCATCCAACCAGTTGAATCGCTGGAGTTACGACAAGCATCTACAACATGTCTGGCGTTACGGAGTCTTTGGCTATTGCGGCTTTGAGCCTCTCAGAATTACATTTCTTGAAGACTGTGCTTTCGACGGCAGTGGCAAGCATGCCGGCCACCTGGAGAAGGCGTTTTCAGCTGGACAGCAAATTGGGAATGACCCCGAAGCTCGGCCTGGAATTAATTACCTGTTGCATCATGGGCTCGACTACAAGGTTGAGAAGTACGATCCTCAATAGAATTCTGACCGGCAATCTAGGTGGTATTCTGAAGAATCTGTCTCATGTGCAAATTATTCTGACTATTAAAGCTAAAGCCAATGAAGTGTCTCAGGTAAAGGAGGTAAAGATGTTGATTGGCTGAAATGATAAGGCTGATGGGACCCTCAATTTCCATATCTGGTCAGAGTTTGCGAACATGCCTGTTCCTCTACCTTTGCAAAGTAGATATCATAGTCTTTCCTTTTAAGACTAGGAGTCGGAGCGCTGAAATCCGTTTGAGATGGTCAACAGCAAGAGTCTTACTCAATTCAGGGCTCGTGGCTTTTGCCCTTTGCCCTCAGTCATCATTCCGATTTCCACGGGCCGTCCAATGCCTGTCAAGGTCTAAGAATGGCAAGAAGTGTACAACACTCAATGATATAAAGACATAGACATTAGCTCGTGGTCCGATTCATCTCGGCTACTCCATGGGTTTGCTGATAACCAGGCCAGTGCGTTATTCGATACTCTCTTCAGTCCCACGATTATGCACACTTCGACAACCATGGGTTATACAGAAACCCATAGCACTCTTCCCGCCTCCTGGTATCGGTCAGAAGGCATGTACGAGCTGGAAAAAAGAGCCATCTTCTCCAAGAGATGGCTTTGCGTTTCTCATTCAATGAGATTCAAGAATCAGGGAGAATTCGTCAAATTCGAGATGGCCGGATATAGCTTCTTCATTATCCGCGACCGCAAACACGAACTGAAAGCATTCTTGAACATATGTCGCCACCGAGCGTATCCGATCATGGAGGCAGAGTCTGGCAAGGCAAGTATCTTGTCGTGTAAATATCACGGTGAGTTCAAGCCTCAAGGAGAAGATGTAAGGTCAATCAACTCACTCCTTTACTCTAGGATGGTCTTATGGTCTTTCTGGCAATCTCGCAAAAGCTCCACGGTTCGATACTGCTGCGGACTTTGAGAAAGCCGACTTTTCTTTATTCGAAGTCCATCTCCATGTGGACAAGCTGGGCTGGGTTTGGGTAAATCTAGACTCAGCAAAGCCTCCGACAGTGCCATGGGAAGAGAATTTTGCTGGCGTGGATCAACAACCCCGACTTGGGGAGTTTAGTATGGATAACTTCAATTTCGATCATTCCTGGGAGATGGTTGGAGATTACAACTGGAAAAATATCATCGATAACTACAACGAGGTGAGCAGTAATCCACGGCCTTGGTCTCTCGTGGTGTAGCGCTCGACTAACCAGCGTATGTCTTCTTCTAGTGCTATCATTGTCAAACTGCTCATCCCGGTATCCTCGCAACTACCAGGTTAGACACCTACGATGTAGTCTGCCAGAAGGGATGGATCGAACATCACTCTCAAACACTGTCCACTGTCGAACAGAAGTATGGAGTACAACCTACGTACCTATTTCCCAATGCCAGCGTCACCATCTCGTGAGTCGTCACTCTAGCAGCAATCAATGAGCCAATGCTGACCCTCTCTTACAGCGATGAATACACGTACCTGATGCGGGTTGTTCCGATCTCTGCCAAGACGGTCAAGATGCAGTACGAAGTGTATCGACGCAAAGGCATCCCAGACGAGGAGTTTCAGAGCATCGATGCATTCTTCAAGCAGATTGAGAATGAAGACAAGGGGCTCAGCAACGGTGCTCAACGCAACCTCAACGCAGAAGCCTACGTCTGTGGACCACTTCACCCGCACAATGAGAAAGGCGTCATATATTTCAAAGGATTGGTCAAAGACGCTGTTCAGCAACATGCGATGGAGGAGGGCAAGCTGGGCCGACAGATTGTTCCCATTCGGAGAGGAGAAGGAATGACTTCGGAGTGTACCGATGCCGAGGAAGCATTCTGCCGTGTCGCATGCGACCAGGAAGGCATGAAAGCTGCCACAGAATGGTAGTCTTCTAGATTATTCGCTACAATAGACAGCAATAGCCCATCGTCAGCGGTTCATCTGCCCTTTCAGGAGTACAACATTCGGTAACTGTAATTGGGGGACGAGCTTGGTCGTCCGATGCGCCCGGTGGCACATAGTATGTCGGTTATGTCACTACCATGGCGTTCTCACGCTTCGGGTCTCTCAGCAAGTGAGCTCTAGTCACCCCTCTATCTATCTCTATCCGAATGACGCAGCAAGAAAGAAGAGCGCGCTCATGGATAGGAGAAAGAGATATTGCGGGTCGCGAGTTTCAACGCTAGAGGGACAAAATTACCGTTTCGGGACTAGACGAGCCTTACGGTGATAGCATTCGCTTTCCTAAGAAAACGTCCTGGTTCTTGACTCCTCTCAATGATTTATTCTATCCTCGGGGTTTCGTGCTTCGATATCCACGAAACATATGGATCTACAAGGAAGCTTTCTTCTGTTTACGTTGATCCTCGAAAGGTCGCCGACAGGAGACTAGTCCGCAATGTGCCACTATTCGCAGAGTGGTCCGTCAACCTAGAAAGAATCTAGAGGTATTGGTAGGAGAAAGATAAGATGACTCGATCCGCAGATGTCCGTAGTAGCTTTGACAGATTGGGACCGACTTACAAGGCTTCTTCACACAGGATTCTGTCTTGTCGTGGATAAGCGAGCTCCTTTAAAGCGCCGGCTTGCTTACCTTCCCACCATAGCAATGCTCTCTGACCCGAACTGCATAAGGACTATTAAACGACCTCCACCCTTGCGAGATCATTGCCTCTCTTTGCGTTAAAGACTGTCTACCTGAATTTGAAATCGCCAAGAGTACCTGGTGAAGTAGACATGGATCTCCACGGACGAACAACTTCATCTGCTGCGTCTGCCGAAGCCATCGACGGTCGTCTGAGTGTGAACAACACCGAGCATCGTATACATCTCAACGCGGCCGATCGAACTCTTGCGACACAGTTTGGATACAAACCTGTAGGTTACCCCTCGCCCCGACTTTCGGCATTGGATGAATGTCGCTCGCCACCCCCGTCTGAAATCCCTATCTCCCCCTCTGTCTGTGTGTAGAATTCCCGACACGGTGCAGGACAGTGCTAATGTAAGCTTGCTCGACCAAGGTCTTCCAGCGCCAGTTCGGCTTTCTTTCCACCTTCTCGTTCGCTGTCAGCATCTCTGGACTCTTCTCCACCGTCACGACGACCTTTGTCTACCCGCTATACGCTGGTGGCTCAGCATCCGCCGTTTGGTGCTGGCTGATCTCCGGCGCAGGTTGCATGTGTATTGCAGCCTCGGTCGCCGAAATTGTGTCTGCTTACCCGACCTGCGGAGGCCTATACTACAGCGTATCTCGACTGGCTCCTCAGAGATGGGTTCCGTCTATCAGCTGGCTGGTGGGCTGGACGAATCTGTTAGGCCAACTCACTGGGCTGGCTTCGTCCGAGTACGGCGCTGCACAAATCCTCCTTGCCGCCGTGTCTATGGGCCGAGACTTTGACTGGTATCCCACCACGGGCACGACGGTAGGAGTTATGGCCGCTCTTACTGTCCTGAGTGGTATCGTTAATTCGCTGCCTACCTCGTGGATAGAGAGACTAACCAGCACTTACGTGATTGCTCACTTTTCGCTGTTACTTGCGTGCGCTATCGCACTTCTTGTAAAGACAGAGCATAAACATAACGCCAGCTACGTGTTTACGAACGTCGATGCCGAGTCTGGCTGGACTCCAGGATTTTCTTTTCTGCTCGGCTTTTTGTCCGTATCCTGGACTATGACAGGATATGATTCGACGGCTCATATTAGCGAAGAGTGAGTTTTGCTTGATAATCTTCTAATTATCAAACTACTAACATAAGCCTCCTAGAATCAAAGATCCCGCAATCCTGGCCCCTAGAGCCATCTTCCTCGCCATGAGCTGTACCTATATCCTCGGCTGGCTATTCACTATCGTTCTCTGCCTATGTATGGGCGATATCGACAGTATCCTCGCCTCTCCGATCGAACAGCCCGTGGCTCAGATATACTATAACTCCCTCGGAAAAGGCGGTGGTATTTTCTTTACCATTGCCGCATTCCTTGTTCTGCAATTTGTCTGTTTTACCGCCACCCAGGCGCTCGGTCGCTCGGTCTTCGCCTTTTCTCGCGACCGACTCCTACCTTTCTCAACTACCTGGATCCAGATCAATAAGCGTACGAACACACCTCTATACGCCGTTTGGATTTGCATCTTCTGGATTATCGCCATTAATCTCATTGCATTGGGATCTTACACTGCGATTTCCGGGGTCTTCAACGTCTGCGCAATCGCCTTTGATTGGTCTTACTGCATCCCTATCGCCTGTAAACTTATATTCGGCAAATTTGAGCCGGGGCCATGGTCGATGGGCCAGCCAATGGTTTCGAAATTGGTGAATGCTTGGGCGTGCTTGTGGACTTTGTTCGTGAGCATCATCTTCATCTTCCCCGACTATCGACCAGACACCAGTGCGAACATGAATTACGCTATTGCGTACGTCGCTCTGATCGCTGTTGCGTCGACCTCCTTATGGTATGCTGGGGGTCGCAAATACTATACCGGTCCGTTGGTCGAAGTAGATGCTCAAGAGGTGGTGGACGTGGGCGGCGGTGAATTTCAACTCACTCAGGGCTGCGAGGAGCAGGTGGGCCAGGGCGACAAGCACTCGGTGAGGCAATCCGTGGAAATAAGCTGATGAAAAGCATGGGTGAACGGGACTCGAGGGGTGTTCCGCTCAGCACAGTCATGAAGCCAGCGGATCTCTAGTGTCTAGGAGGTGCTGTATATATCAGTCTAGCTAGATCAAAGGCTTGGTTCAACAGAAGTCTGCTGGACTAATAACACGCCTCGTTAGCGCGTCGAAGCACTTCGACGTCTTTATAAGTCTTGGCAAGGCAATAAAGCGCGTGCTGTCACACCAAATTATCAATCAGTCACATGACAAGGCTCCACGATCAGATTAGTGCCCGCACATCACGTGAATGTGAAAGTGAATGTAATTCTTGGCGCTCCAAGCCCACATTCTCGAATCGCAGACTTGGGACTTCAAGCCAGCTCCGCGACGGTAGAATTGCAAACGAACCTCGACCACCCCGACAGACACAGTCTCGCGCAACCGCTCCTTGGGAAGTAAGTCCAACAATGTACACACTCTCATATCATACCATACTCGGTTTCCTCTCGACAGATAGACAGACCGGCCTGAGTGAGCAAACCCACTGACTTGTTCGGCAGTCCGCAGAAAAGCTCTTCGCGCAACCCTACAACTGCAACTTTTGCACCGCACCGCAATCATGTCTCACGAGAGCGTTTGGTACTCGCGCCCGCGAAGCTTCGGCAAGGGAGCCCGTGGCTGGTACGTTTCTCCCCGCGTTTTCCTTTGAAAGAGAGAGAAAGAGCACCTTGAGAGACGAGTACGAATTAGAACAGCCCTTGATCATACGAAGAGAGAGAGGTGAAAAAAGGAAGAGAAGAGGAGGGATTAATACGCACATAATTGGTTATTGGACTCGTTCTCTGGAGAAAAGAGAAGGGATTCTCCCCTACACTACACTACACCACAATTACCATAGTTGTCTTGTCTTGTCCTGTCATGTCGTGTCATTGGATGCGTTTGGTGTTGGAACCGAAGAGAAGAATTCCGCTAACGTCAACTCAACAGCCGCGTCTGCACACACAAAGCCGGTCTGATCCGCAAATATGGCCTGAACATCTGCCGTCAGTGCTTCCGGGAGAAGAGCCAGGACATTGGATTCATCAAGGTATGGGCAGCCGTCCCCCCCTACTCCTGCACCACATGCTTGGGATCTACATGCACAGAAGGACGACTCGGTTGGGATCTACATGCACAGAAAGAGACGGAGATAATTCCAAATTGGCGACTATGCACAGATGCCAGCCGAGACAATTCCAAATCCAAATCCAAATTGGCCACCGGCCGACGATAGTGGTTTGCTAACATCGTTTTCTCAACAGCACCGATAAATCCATCCAACCATCCATCCTTCCATCCTTCCATCCATCCATCAATCCATCTATCTACAGAAATCGATCGTGCAGTCAAGTCAACACCAGCAACTGTATCGTAGATGGAGAGACGGACGGACGGCTCGTTTGTGGTTTGGTTTGGTTTGGTGGTTAGGAAGAGTGCGAGAGATGGGAAGGGAAGGAGTTGACTTGACATTGATTTGCGACCCGACGCACACGAGAGGGTGACGGAACCGTCAGGTCGCTGCTGCGTTGACCCCTCGCTCTACTGCCAACTGTCATTCCATGGGGGAGGATGTGTCGGTGCCGGTCTGATTGATTGAGGGGCGAAGAGAACGAAAAGCTGGAGCGATGGCGACGGTGATGGTGATGGAAATGGCCATCTCGAATGCAAAGGATGACGACCTAGAACGTTTCGTTTAGCTTTCCCGTCGTTGAGAAAGCTCTCTGCTCTCTGCTACGGTACGGCTCGGATTCCACCCGACTTTAGAAGGAAATGAAACCCCCCAAAAAAGAAACAATGCTGCACTTTGCACTCTTGAATGACTGGGCTACTTCTCTTTTTTTCTGGCTTATCTGTGCCGTGTGTCGAATCAAACCAGAGAAGCGACACTCGCCGCCATACATGCTCTAGGAACCCGCTGAGTCCATCACTGAACATGTCCATCGTACTCTATGAAAGAGGAAAGCTCTCTGCTATAGTACGGCTCGGATTTTACCCGACTTTAAAAGGGAATGGAGAACCCCCTAAAAAAGAAACAACGCTGCATTTTGCACTCTTGACTGGCTGGGCTACTTCTCTTTTTTTGGTTTGGCACTTTACACTCTTGATTAACTGGACTACTTCTCTTTTTTGGTTGTAAACAATTAATTGCTTATCTGTGCCGTGTCTCGAATCGAGTCGAATCGACCCAGAGAAGCGACACTCGCCGCCACACACGCTCTAGTAACCCACCGCGTTCATCATCACTGAACATGCCCATCGTACTCTACAAAATACGAATAGCCCGGTTGACCTCAACCTCAACCTCAACCTCAACCTCATCTCGCTCGTGACGAATGCATATCTCTTGTCAGATGCTCATGCTCAAGCTGTAAAAAAGAACCACCTGAGGACAATGCTCTACCACTGAGCATGTATACCACAGGATACAGATCACCCGCGAATCATCTCAACTAGGATCTCTTTGAAAGCGTCGTCCACAATTCCATTTGCATTTCCATGCCCATGTCCGGTCCATGTCGCCGTTCATGCCAGCGCCTGGTCGTCTCCATGCACGCCATTAACCACAGGGACCGCCTCGGGCGGTAGACTTCCAAGCTCACATATCACGAGATCGAGAAACTCGGCAGGTGTAACATCGTACATGATATTCAACAGAAACAGTCCTGGCTGATCCTTCCACTCTTCTAGACCTTTGTTTGAGCCAGCCCCTTTGTCGTCGGAATCGTCCTCATCCTTGTCCTTGGCGCCGGATTTCTTACTGCCACCTTTGGACGGTGCAGCAGTGGCAGCGGCAAGAGATGGGTTCGTAGAAAACACCCCGGATTGGGCCGAATCGACCAAAGCATCGGCATCACCCAACTCGTTTAGGATGATGCTGTCCAACACAGCCTTGGCACTGAACTTGACCGTTTCGCACAGTACAATGACAGGGACATTTCGACTCTTGTTCCTTGAACACTCCTTGACCATCATTGCAACCATGGCGGATCCGGCGCGGGACAGGAGCTTCCCATTTCCCAGCATAGCCGATGCCCCGAGGAAGCATTTGGTCACAGATTCCTGGTCCACAATGTCCGCGATTGCGGTGAGCAGGGCGTATTGCACTTTTAGACCTGCGCGGATGAGGCTTCTCGCGTGGTTCTTCCCCTCGAACATGGGCCGTGAATCGATGACGATGACTCTGAATTTCTTGCCCTGCCGGTGCGCGTTGATGAGCGTTTTCTCCACGATGCTGCTCTTGGCGTAGGTGAGTACGACGTCGCCGTCCTCAATGCGCTCGGTGGCCTCGCGCGCAATGACTTCGTCCGCCAGCGTGATTCGCTCGCGAATGTACAAGTCGATGGCCTCGCACAGGCTTTGCTTGGCTTCGCTGTCGGTGGATTCGACAGGCTGGGTGGAAATGAGGTTCTTCAGCCATCGGATACTGTTGCCTTGGCTGGTGCTCAGAGGTCGAGCGTTGCGTAGGTATGCGATTTGATGGTTGAGATGGGTGAGCAAGTGTCTTGAAAGAGCGACAGCGGGCGGAGTCGTGTACGTCTTTATGACCATTTTGAAAGCAAGCAGCGTAGCCACGCAGCGAGCATTCCCGCCGCATATCACGTAGTCTCGTAGCTGCAGACCGAGTGCAATGACGGCGGGGTGGATTTCCCTTCCGGCTCCTGCAAGAGTGGCCCTCTTTTCTTTCGGGTAGAGATGTGAGAACATGGGAACGCGATTGAGCTCGTGGCGCTTCTCCTTTTCATGAGGTGCAGAGGCCTGGGGTTGCGGTTGCGGTTGAGCAGCCCCACGAATCGGCAGCTGTCTTGCACCGGACGAAGGTGTCCTTCTGTGATGAGGAACGGTGTCGCTCTCTCTCTTGGTCGTCGACGGCCGTCTAGGAGTCTCTAGTTTCGTGCCTGACGGTCCAGCCTGCGTCTGCGTCTGCGTCTGCGCCTGTTGCTGTGCGTGCGCTCCCTTTTCAGCCACCTTTTCCGCTCTCCTGGCTGCCTTTTCCGCAGCCTTTTGTTTCTTCAAGAGCGCCCCTGTCAATTTGACTCCGGCGCCGGCTTCTGCAATGTCTTGCTCCGTCGCCGTTCGCGCAGAGCCGTCTGGCCGCGGTTTTGATTTCTTGGACTCTTTCGAAGGAACATCTCCGGATGGCTGAGTAGTCCCGTTCGTCACGGGTACTCCATCCGAGGGTGGCATAGTGAAGGAGGTGGCTGTTGGGTTGAGGGACGCACTTCCTCCGGAGGGGTTTGAGGAATTCAAATCAGTCATGGCTGGCAGACTGCCCGGTCCGAGATCGATGAGTCAACGAGGGACGTAGACGTTACAGGAGAGAAGTCGCTAGATGAGGGGATTGAGAATGCAGGTGAAGCAGAGGAAGTAAGGAAGATGACTGAGTCATCTCTATTCTATCGCACTTGTCCAACTCTGAGTGGGAGAGCAGAGCAGCCAGAGAGTGGCAGGTGGAACATTTTTGGCGGCCCGTCACATCAATCTGCGCCAAGGTCGCAAGGCTGGCTCTGGGGATTACATAATTGCTTACTACATAATCGGTCGGGCACGAGGCTGCCACCTGCTTTGGGGTATTAGCATATGAATATATGAATGGTGTCCAACGTTTATTACAGACCGCTGGGGATGATAGGCTTTGTCTCCCAATCTGCTATTCTCCTGCTACGATTATCAAGTCTGGATAGGGTACACCCGAACGCCTCGCTACCTTGGTATTCAATCATTCACAGTCGTCAAACTCCCCCTTCTGAAGATCCAAACATCCTTCTTCTCCAGCACAGCTGAACCCGTCCCTGTCTTCCGTCTACACCGCAATCATGCCGTGACGCTCAGACCAAGCATCTCGTGGTCGGCTGCCAGCTTCTTCTTGAACATGGCCAGGTCGGATATTAGCGCCTCCATCTCCTCCTGCATGTCCGCTGCTTCATCGTCATAATCCGAGTCTGTGTCGACCTCGTCACCCGAAGCAGTGTCGTCTTCGTAGATCATGTCTGGCGTTGCTGCTCTCGACCGCGTATCCGGTGACACGCTCTCCTCCTTATTAATGACGATGGGGTTCTTGAGTTCTTCAAGCACCAGCTTCAGGTGGATGCTCAGGGCTTCCTTTTCTTCTTCGAGCTGGCGAACTTTCGACTCTGAAATGGCAAGTTTCTCTTCCATAATCTGCAGCATATTCTCGTACTTGGTGGTGAATTCGCGAATCTTCTCCGATTGAACTTCGGCACTTTCTTGAACGGCTCTGATGACCGAGACACTGCCATTCTGTTGTTGCTGGCTCAGAGTCCATCGTAAAGTACGGATGGTGTCTTGCATTTCGGCGATCTGAGCATCCTTCTCGGCGGACGAAACATGATCCTGGTTGACAATGGCCTTTGTGCGGATGTGCTTGGCCTGGTCGGCGTAGCGGAGAGTCGACAATGTCTCATCATAGTCGGCCGGTGCAATGCACGCAATCATGGCGGTCTTGGAGTTTCCACCCAGCGAGTCTTTCAACAACCAGGTGAGGATCGAGTCACGATATGGGACAATGTCGCGGGTTGACCGTTTGGAATTGTGTACTCGGGCATGTTTGGGGTCGGCCAGTGCAGCAATCACCCTTCCAAGCGTTGTCAGAGATTTGTTGATGTTTCCCCCTTCTCTCAGCCTCTGGCCCGTCGCTTCGGTTGCTTTTGCACGTTCAGAGCCCGCCAGATCAACTAATCGGATTCGGGCCAGTCTTTCGGTGGTCTCGTCGGTGCGGTAGTCGTGGTGGATCTGCTTCAGCATGATGGTGAAGACGGCGTGGGAACGCGAGGAAGTATCGTTCATTTTGGTCGAGGCCGTCGTTCTTGAGTTGTCGCCCATCCGCATATACTTGAGAATCTCGACGTAATTCTTGACTTGGATCTCTGTCAAGTCCTTGACGTACGGGCCTTCTATCGGCGACTCTCTGATTTTGAGATACTGGGGAGGGTCTGTCCGCGGCTGGAATAGATCGCGGACGTGCTCATTGTAGACCTCAAAGTATGAGACGCGGACACTGTAGCTGATATTGGCGCTCTCGTTCGACTCGATCCGCTGAAAAAGGTCTTCGCAAGTGCGTGGGATCAACCCAGGCTGATCGGGGGTGCCCATCATGGTGTAGCTCTTGCCCGAGCCAGTTTGGCCGTAGGCGAAAATGCAGGTGTGGTAGCCCTCAAAGTTGTGGTCCAAGAACTCTTCTCCCAGACAGTTGTAGACGTCCTCTTGTGTGGCATAATGCTTGTCCTCTGTGCTGTGAGACCAGAACGAATTGTCGAAGGTGAACGTTTTCTCCTCCAGGACCTTTCGAGTCTGAGCTCGGGCGTTGGCAGGATCGCTCGAAGGCGGAGGGAGAAGTCTCGTTGATTGCGTCTGCGGGTTCATCTCGATCAAACATTGAGCTCCTCTCTCGATTTCTGAGATACTCCGTCAGCCAGTGTCTCGTCTCGTTGCCCAAACGGCTGAGCTGCAGTAAAAATCACCTCGTGGAAGAAACCCCCTAACTCTGACCACGACCTTGACGTTTCCTGCTGGGTTCATATTGCCGTTTGAGGGTGCCATGGGCACACTGACAGGCGTCCTTGATCTCAAAGATGGGCTGGAGGCGGATGAAGGGGTCGGAGTCTTGGTCCGAGTGTCGTGGGTGTTGGTGATGGTTCTGGCGGGCGGCACCATGTCTGTAGCCTGGTCCAAAAGCTGCATACACTCTTCGAGGACAAGACAGTAGCGATGGCGCAAGGAGATGTACATGAAATAACCCGCGACGAAGATCAGAGTCAGGGGGAGTGCGCGATAAGCTACAAGCTACGCCAGGACCATCTTGCGGACTGATTGTTGCGCAGGCCAGAGGAGCGCAGTTCGCAGTTGGGCAGTTTTGGGGGGTCGCCGGACGTTTTGGGTTAGATCCAAACAATGACGTCCAGCGCCTGGAGTTACACGTGACGTGCCCCTGCAGCCTCGTCGATTTCCCAGCGAGGTACCGAGTAGAGCTGGATTTGTCCATTTGCATGCTGTGCTGTGCTGTGCTGTGCTGCATATCAGATCATGAAGAGCCGTGTGCTCTAATAACAATGCTCTCGGTGGAAGACGCTCGGCAATCTCAACCCAACTCCTCAACCTTCCTCTTCGACCCTCGACGCACCTTTTCGCCTTTCAGTCGAGCCAGAATACCTTCGACCGCGTCTCCCCCCGGCTGTTCTTCTCCTTCTTCGCTGCTGGAGTCTCCATCCTCTTCATCCGTACTTGAATGGGCCAGCTTCAGCCTCACTTCGCCATCTTCCCCCGGCCGCTGTTCACTCAGCACGCCCAACCCCAGGTCCATCTCGATGTACTGTTCAGCATCGTCTGCCACGTAGTCGACTCTTCTCTCCGTAATGTCAGATGAGGTCTCCAGCTCGGCATTTGCTTTACGTAGTTGGGGCAGGAAATTTTGCAGCCGAGACTTTAAATCTGATGTTTCTCCAGAGGATCGTGGTCGTATCGTCGGCAGGTGAGAAGCGGCAGCGGCAGTCGAGAGGGCTGGATCGTCAGTCTCGTCTTCTTCACTGTCTCTGTCTAGTTGCTCCTCTTCGTCCGAGTCGTCGCTTCCAGAAGACGATGTGCTTTCTTCTTCCTCGTCCTCATGATCCAGATCACTTCTCGCTGTTGACCTGTCATGATGGTGTTGTGGTCGTCGATGAAATCGCGAGTCATCTTCAGCTTCAGACGAGGATGTTTCTGAGGACTCCGATACATCCTGATCGTCTTCGTTTCCACTATGTCCAGCCGTCTGAACTGTCTCCCTTCCAGACTCGGCTGCATCCGCTCTGGGAGAAAGATTGCGTCGCTTCAGAGGTGGTTCTTCGCCGTGTCTCGACATTGACATGTTTCGGAACGATCGTCTACCGACTGTGACTGTTCATCTAAGATGCGTACAAGAAAGGCCTAATGCAGGGCATCCAATCTCCGTCCTCGGATATTAATGATGTATATCAAATGAAAATAAACTGAATGCACGGGAAATGCCTAAACGTGGTGGTCGGTCGAGCATCACACCGTGACGCTCATCCTCATCTATATTTCGTCTGACAAAAATTCTGGCGAGGTTAGGCTTGGCACCTCAGCCTCGTCTGCCGGTGGATGCCTTTGCCCTTTGCCATTTGTCATTTGCCTTACTACCTAGGATGAAGTTATGTTGGCATATTCACAATCGAAAAAGATAGTGAGATTCCAAACTAAGACAA
The DNA here is from genome assembly GCF_000585565.1 of Capronia epimyces CBS 606.96. Lineage (NCBI taxonomy): Eukaryota > Fungi > Ascomycota > Eurotiomycetes > Chaetothyriales > Herpotrichiellaceae > Capronia > Capronia epimyces. The sequence continues at coordinate 838,734 of NW_006912907.1, forward strand.
GGATGCTACAAATCCTACAATGCCGGCGATTCGAAAGCTTGGAATCTAAAATCTGTCATCTCTGATCACCTCCGCTAGAATTCATCCTTTTCCGAAGTTGAAGTCGGCAGCCACTCCCACCAGTGCCAGTCTCAGTTTTGCGTACATAGGTATGCCACCCCAGAATGACGCGCTCTGCGGCCTACAGTCAGAACAAGGAGGTATCAACAGGTCAAGGTGGTCCGGTTGTAATGCGGGACTGCCCTTGTTCCCCATGTCGCATTGACGTGTTCTTTGCACTCGCGCCTGGACCTGTACAAAAGTGAAATTATCCCGTTCCATTCTAAACATGGTCAGGTTACAGGTTACCAGCGAACCTGAACAAGAACAAGAACAAGAACAAGAACACGAGCCTGAACCTGTACCTGATCCCGAATCTGAACCTGAACCCGTCATCCAACGGATGCAGAGATGTCTACCACGTGTGCTACCACGTACCTTATAGAGTACACGCGTCTCGCACGCAGCAGGAGCAGACGATATCGAATCGTCTAGAGGCAGAGCATCGATCAATGAAGTCGTCTAGAGCCAGATCATCGATCGATTCGTTTCCAGTTTAGAAAAGAAACCTCGGGCGTGGGCAAGGAAGGGGAAGGGCAAGGGCAAGGGCAAGGGCAAGGGCACCCGGTCCACCAAGTGTTGCCGGTGCCTTCTGCAAGTCCCAGTCCCATAACACAGGTATTCCAGGGAACAAAAACACTTCCCTAACCAGCGTGAAGAACTGATTAGAGACAAATAAACTTCCCTGACCAGCCTGAAGAACTGATCAGAGACAAAAACACTTCCCTAACCAGTCCCGAAGAGCTGATTAGAGAGGTGAAAACTAGAATCAAATCATTTTTTTTTTTTGCAAGGGGGGGGGCTAAGTATTTGTCGTTAATTAGTCGCTCTGATCAACTGGTCCTCGAAGAGAGGATTTAAAACCGGGACAGAAACGCCTTAGAAACTCGGTTAGTCGAGCCCCCTCCAATTCCAGACCTAGTGACTTAGTGGTCAAGCAACTGACTAACACAGTGTGCTTGACCACTAGGCCAATAGGTCTGGAATTGTTGAGAGGAATTCTGGCACTTTAATGTATCATGTTACCTGTACGAGTATGAGACTGTGGTCGCCAAGAGAGGTGGTGAAGTTGGTGAAGTTGGTGAAGTTGAGGTTGATGTTGGCAAGCCCAGCACAGAGCAGCGTAGCAAGACAGACCAAACCAGACAGAACAAACCAGACAGACCAGACAAGACAGACCAGACAAGACAGACCAAACCAGACAGACCAAACCAGACCAGGCCGATGGCGGGACCAAGTTGTTTCTCTTGCTCTTCAAGTCATGTATGATGTATGATGTTCAAGTGGCCACGCCCGCCCTGAAGAGACGTACAGTAGGACTGGATTGGACTAGATTGGATTGGACTGGATTGGATTGGATTGGGCATCATCAAGTGCCAGTCACCTACCAGTGTAAAACAAATAGTCCAGAACTCAGTACTCAGTCCAGTATCGACGAATGAATGGGATGGCTACCCTCGCTCTCCGCACACCCCAGTGTGAAGGCGGGCCATATCACGATGATCCAGCTCCAGCCAGCCGCTTCGTGTGTGTGGTGTACACTGTCAGGTGTGTGATGTATGGTGAGTGGTGATTCTGAGTGGTGTTGCGTTTCAGCCTGTCGCTCCACCCGGGCGCGTAAATGGCACGTCGAATTGTACGTACCACGCACACTTCAGAGGTATCTACACCACCTAGATACTATATACAGTACAGCCCACAGCCCACAGCCGCGTTTCACATCATCCCACTCGTCATGCTGCCCTGGGCGCGTAACCGGTCGACAATGCGACCACGATGACGACTGCATTGATCTTTGAGATGGCGTATCCGGTCAGCCGACTGATCCCGACTGATCACTACGTGCTACCTACATAAGTAGTTAGATGATGAGTGAGTGATGAGAGAAGAGCACCGGCGGTTCGTCTACTGGCCCGCTCTTGTTTCCATTCCTAAACTTAAACTTACTGTCCTCCGTACATATCTTCCAGGTTCCCAGTGCTTCGTATATTACAACGGCAACCCCTCCATCGACGTGGGCACGACTCCCTCCAGTTGACTGCTTGTTGACCATCTAATCTACCACCATGTCCTGGACCAGCACGGGGACGGGGACAATGGTATCTGATCGATCTTCTGCTCCCGTTGTCTCCAGCGTCACCGTCGCGGCTAGACCGTCTCCGCCTCGTCGCTCATCATCCCTCCACCGAGTAGTCATCACCAAGCTCCGGCCACTTCCTTTTCAATATCGCTGGTCGCTCTGGCATTCGAAACCAGACGACAAGGACGAATACCTGCTGAAAACACTGGTGGAGGACGTCGCCGACATTGGAGCTTTCTACCGCATTTTCAACAACGTGCCATGGAACGATCTCAAACAAAAGGACAGTCTGCATATTTTTCGCGCCGGAGTGAAGCCGCTGTGGGAGGACGCCGAGAACCAAAACGGTGGCCGTTGGCTGATCCGGGTGCGTCCCGAGAACAATCGAGCCGTCAGAATGTGGGAAGAGGTGTGCATCCTTTGCTGTGGTGGGGAGCTGCAAGCCGCCATCGCACCAGGTATCTATCTCGGACTCGAAGCCTTGATCACTTCATCAGGACTGACCCTCACAGAACACGATCATATCCTCGGCATGTCTTTCTCCCCCCGACTGTACTTCACCCATATCTCCATATGGACAAAGCAAGGCGACAACTTGCGCAGTATTTTGTTGCTGGAACGTGCCATCATCGAGGGCTTGTCTCCAGATCTAAGACCGAGGTCGAACGCGGATTTCAATTTCAGAAAACACTCGGATAAGATAAACCTCCATCTCCAGAGTCAACCGAACCAACTGCCCCTGCTGCCTCTGCCGGCTTTCATGGGACGGCCGGTGCCTGCGCGAGCATTGACGGCCGGATGAACTCGATGTAGTTGATCATCGTCCTGGAACGTACCGATCAATCGGAACAGGGTCGCGGTCTCGGCGAACGTCACTGCGATCTCTGTCCCGTCGACTCTCTCTTCTGTCATCCCTGCGGTCGTCTCGCCTATCGTCCCGACGTTCGTCCTTTCTCTCGTCTCTCCGTTCCTCACGACGTCGGGGACTGCGATCTCTTCGATCCCGGTCCCTCTCGCGCTCTCTGCTTCGGTCTCGGTCGCGATCTCTGTCCCGTTCTCGGCTTCGGTCTCGGCCTCGTGTTCTGCTTTGATCTCTGTCGCGACCACGGTCACGGTCTCGGTCACGGTCACGGTCACGGTCTCGGTCACGGTCACGGTCACGGTCACGGTCGCGGTCGCGGTCACGATCCCGGTCACGATCCCGGTCACGATCCCGGTCCCGGTCGCGGTCACGGTCATGACCGCGATCTCTCTCCCGACTCCGATCCCTCTCTCGATATCGATGCTCTCTGTCGCGTTCTTTGTCTCTCTCCCGCTCTCGATCGAGGTCTCGATCGCGATCTTTCCGGTCAGGGTCCCGATCACGCTCTCTGTCCCGCTCTCGCTCGCGATCACGGTCTGTATTGTCTGTGCGATGGCTGTCATACTTCCTCCTCGGCTCGCGCTCTACTCCTCTCTCTAATTCTCTAGCCCGGCGCCGTTCCCGGGCCCGCTCACGCTCCTCATCGGTACGATGGAACCCGCCTCCAGGGACATAACGGTCAATGTTCAAAGGTGAAGCTGACCGAGGTCTTCTGTCTCTGGCTAGGGCGGCTTTGTCGATAATCGCTTTATCGACAACCGGTGATGCCGAGTCCCGGTGACTCCGTGCTTCACCTTCTTCACGGTCCTTGCTGGGGGTTCGCGGGCGAGGAGTGGCAATCGTTTCCTTTTCTTTCGCCTTCTCCGCGGGCTTCTCTTTGGGTTTCTCTTTTGGAATCTCCTTTAGATTCTCCAATGGCTTCTCGACCGACTTCTCGACCGGCTTCTCCTTCGCCCTTTCCTTTGGCTTCTCCGTGTCCTTCTCCTTCTCTTGTATAGACCCTCGTCGATCGCGAGATCGGCTTCGACGGTCATGATCATGTCTGTAACTATCTCGAGATCGGTCTCGTCGTCTTGAGTAGCGATCCGATCCAGCGTATCTTCGAGAACTGTCATGTACTTTGGATCTTTCAAAATCGAACTCGGGTCTTTGCCTGGACTTTTCGGCCAGCTGTTTGCCTTCGTTCAAAAGTAGTTCGAGGGCCGTTGCTTCCAAGTCCTTCTCATCAGTAGGCAGGTCTTTGGCGAGAAGTGACTCTGCTCGAGATCCTCTCCGCTCAGTGCTTCTCCTGCGCTCTCGATCTCGATCCCGGTCACGATCCCGTTCCCGCCCATGGGTTCGGTCGCGCTCTCGTTCACGGTCTCGCTCACGAATACGTTCGCGATCGCGGTCTCTCTCTCGGTCGCGTTCATTCTCATAACGGGCTTCCCTTTCTCGTCGTTCTTCCTCACGCTTTTTGTGTCTTTCGTCCCTTGCCTTTATTCTCTCGGCTTCTCGCTGTTCCTCCTCCTCTCGTTGCTTAGCTCGGGCGGCTTTCTTTTCTTCCTCCTCGGCCTCGCGCTTCTTTCGCTCTTCTTCCTCCCGCTTGGCTTCCTCCTTCTTGCGTTTCCTCTCCTCTTCTTGTTTGATCTTAGCTTTCAGTTCTGCAGTTTCACGGAGCAACTGTTCCATTCGGGCCCGATTCCTTTCTCTTTCAGAAGCCCGGTTTTCGGTCTCTGCTTGGTATTGGTCGTCCGTTTTACTGCCGCGTTTTTCCTCTTCCTCCGCCATTTCAGGCCCAACATCAGCCCTGCGGATGTCACGCACTGCAGACAGCATAGGAGTCGAGTGCTTGGCCAGCTCGGTGTCAATTCTTGATTCCACATTTTGGTAGATGTCGCTTCGATCCACGGCACCCTGGATCAATGTCGCTGCTTTACCGCGTTCCCGACTCAGCAGTTTTGGGTCTTTCTCGATCTCTGCGTGTGCAATGGCATGGATCTGCTCGGTGAGGGCGCCCCTGGCCTCAGGAGTATTCAACGAAGCCCAAACTTGCTTTCGAAGATAGTCGTAGCCGCCCTGCTTCTTGAACTTGAGGAGGAGTGCATCGATCGTGGACCGTTGTTCTTTGACAAGTGGAAGGTCAGAGATCTTGAAACGGGGTCGCAGGGAGAATGGGGCAGATGAATCGGGTGCGGCTGCTGGCCCATCGGCCATCAAGGTATCAGCCATAGTTTTCTCGATTCATGGGTGTCGGCGTCGGAACCGTAGAAGCCTGCCTTGGGCGGTGGTTTCAGCGATTGCAACCACTTGAGGTTGAAGTTGGTCGAGTTGTGTTTCAAATGGACTTCACGCGCGGTTCAGTCGCGTGGCCGAAGCCTAGAAACTTTGCTGGAGGAGGAAGAAGACGGTCACGTGCAGAAACTCCTTGGCGACCTGCCGTGGCCGTAGACGCTCACTGCGCCCCGGCCCTACGCACTCCGGAGTAGTAACCCCGACCACGCCGCTTTAAACACTGTTGCCCAGGACTCAACCCTCCACCTCAACCCCCTGTGATTAAGACATAATTCCACCTTGGATCGGTTGGAGACAGGCTTTCAAGTTGCTGTACTCCGTACATAACTCAGATTCACCAGTGGTCTTCGTGCATCTTCGACGCATTGGCCTCAGGTAAGTCCTATGTACAGGTCAAAGCCGGCCTTTGGTGTGGTCTCCAGTCTACCCTGCATGTCGCCATTGATGACAACCCGCACTGTCGATCGTGTGTATGGAGTGCTCAATACCGGTGACTCACATTCGAACACCGGAAGTACTTACCTAAGTTGAGCATACCTTTAGAGATATTCATTCTGACAATCTGAATTTGAATTCTGCACACCTTTCCAACGCCCATAGACAGCCCTTAGTAGTATCCCATTGCAATGGCCGAGCAAACCGTTCCACCGCTCGACCTTCAACCTCTGAACACAAACACAAATGATCCCCCTACTGACCTCAAATCCCGCATGAAAGCCTCCTACGATGCAATCGCCCCGAGATACAACGAATGGACAATCCCGCACTCGACCACGCGCCTCCACTACCTGAACCAGCTGCTCGGCCGCCTACCTATCACCACCACCGTCCCCGTCTCCGTGCTGGAGCTCGGTTGCGGCTATGGCGTCCCCGTCACCCAGGAGCTGCTCTCCCACCCCAATTTCTCTGTCACTGCCAACGACATCTCCAGCGCCCAGCTCGCGCTCGCCCGCGCCAGACTGCTGCCCGACCCACCGGGCCCCGGTCACGGCCAGCTCACGCTGCTCGAGGGCGACATGCTCGCCCTCGACTTCACGCCGGCGACCTTCGACGCCGTCGTCGGCATGTACTCGATCATCCACCTCCCGCGCTCTGAGCAAGTCGACATGCTGAGCAAGATCGTGGCGTGGTTGAAACCGGGCGGGTGGCTGCTGGCAAACTTCGCGGCGGAAGAGTTACCGGAAAGGGAGGTGCAGAACTGGCTGGAGGAAGAAAAGGGGTGGATGTTTTGGAGTGGCTGGGGGAGCCAAGGGACGATGGAGAAGGTGAGAGAGGCAGGACTGGAGGTGGTTGTGCAAGAGACGGTGGAAGATGCAGTTGATGTGAAGTTTTTATGGATTCTAGCTAGGAAGAGCGATTCGTCAAAGTGACGAGCGAGTGTGTGTCGAAGTGTGTGCCCTGAGACATTCCCCTCTTGAAATAGGAATAGTACTGGCCATGGTACCAGGATCCTGTCAAAGGTTGAAATGTTCCATGTTCTCTATCAAAGGGTCGCAGGGGATAGCAGGCTATATAGTGTATAGTACGCCTAAACCGGCCTTCTGGTTAAGCACAAGGCTGGGAATGCCTAAGTTTGACAGATCCTTGGTGTATGCAACAATGATCGTGCGAGCAACACTTCCGCATTACAGCACTCCTAGGTAAGTAGGAGTAGAGTACCTAGTAAAGTACATACTTACACTGGCAGACGTCTCCTCCTCTCCAGTCACATGATATTGTAATTCACAACTCATAATTCACAGGTCATATATTACAGTAGCGGATTTTTCCTTCGTAATTGACTGACCGAAGCCGCATAAGAGCGCGACCTGCTGGTATGACCCAGGTCGTGGTATTCCTCCTCGAAACGAGTAGGTCACAATTGCACTTAGGGTTGGCGGGAGGGGCCTTCTGATCAGGTGAAGAGGAATTTTCCATCTGATCAACAACCAGGAAGGTACGAGGGGGCTCCTCTGTTCGCTGACTTTTTGCCTTTTTGGACGGTGAGCCAGCCTGAATATTTTCGGGGTTGTGTGCCAGCATGAATATTTTTGGTGTTGTGTGCCCTAGAGGTAGAGGGTGCGGCAGAAATATAGAGACCAAGATCAAGTGGTGAAGATGTAGGTGTGAAAGTAAACAACTCGGAAGTGTTGCCTGTCCCGGCTTCAACGAGGCTCAACTGTCGATAGAGCGGGAGTGCTCCTCCCCACACACCCTGGCAGCCTTGCGGTATTACTATAGGTTTCTAGGCCAGATTTAGATTCAGACGCCGTAACCCCAGCTCAACACTCGTGATTCTTCATCTTCTCTGTCAAAAGGTTGAAATGTTCCATGTTCGCTGTCAAAGCGGTATGGGGGGAGCCCAGGCTACATAGTATGCCTATATCAGCCTTCTGGTTAAAGAACAAGGCTGGGAATGCGCCTAAGTTTAACATCTTCATGATACTACTACTCGCCAAAAAGATCTCATGCTACCCTGGCCATCTCCACCTGTTGCTCCTCCACGCTGCCGGACCAAGCCATCAAACAAGGCCGGATCGGATCGGACTGTTCGATATATCTCTAGGCTCGGCCCACCCACTTGGTGAGTCGTGGAGGACGTGTGCAGAAGGGAAGAAGTGGTTGAAAGCCGTATAGAAGAAGGCAGACACGGACACGAACACTGACACTGACCGCAGCATCTAAGTCGCCATTGCATGAGGTTTCTAAATAGACTTGGGCCAGAATTTGATTCTCCATCCGTGTCTATAGAAAGGCTGTGGCCCTAGCCCTGGAGACCTCCTCCCCTAAATCTTCTCCCCTCGAGACCTCTTCTCAATAGCTCCAAGTATTATTCACGCCTCATCCAGCACAGTGAGGCCTGCGTAACCATTCTCCACGACCTCGGAGTCGACGACAAACACGGCGGTAAACGACGTGGGTTTCTCTTGGCTGTTGTTCTCCGCCACCGTGTGGTGGCACCCGGGCCGCTCCATGAAGCTCTGCCCGACCCCGTAGACGACGGGTGGGTTGCCATTCATGCCGCTCAAGAACTGGCCGTCCGTCACCGTGGCCACGACGGTCGCGCCGCCGTGTCGGTGAGGAGGCGTGAACCCCCCGGGGGGCAGGTGGACTTGGAGCCCGACGATCGATTTGCCGGGCGCGTTCTCGAGCTTGTAGTCGTACAATAGCTTGACGGTTTCTCGGGGCCGATTCCTGGTGAAAAGAAAACAAAAAAAAGGGGGTTCAGCGGTTCATGTCCTCTTTCGACGATCATCATCATCCCCAAGTTTGATTACTCACTTTGTTTGTTTGGACGTCTGTGGAGCGTCCATTGTTGGTTTACTGTCCGGAGGGTTGTGTGGTCGGATATCTGTGTCTGGTCTTTTTTGGATGAAGTAAGTGTTGACGGGCACTCTGAGTCCTTAAGTATATATAAGAGGTATTTATCAATGTTTGGAAGAACAAGATGAAGTCCCATAGACTCCGCTGCCCAACGCATCACAACAACACATGCATTGCCGGGGTAAGAATGCAGAAAAGAAGGGCCCGAAATGCGAAATGGCTAACCGGTCGGGTAGCCAAAAGGGCGGCTGGCGTCTCGGGGTGGTCGGGTAGTCATATCCCAAACGAACTGCCCCGAATAGCCTACCGGTGGGTGGGTGTTTGTGTGAGCAGGAGAAAGTGTGGTCACGACGGCCTGAACGAATTTCCGATTGAAATGCGAGACTATAAAGACTGGAATCACATACAATACGGCTTCTTTCGCCTCCTTTCAAAGTCCAACTTTTGCACCACCAGTCGTCAGGTTTGGGTGAAACCAGAAACACAAGTGGCCCAAGAAGTGACCCAGGACACATATACTCCAGGAGCCACAATTTCAGGGCAATGAGAGCCATTCAGATCTTGGGAGACGCTTCGTCCCCTAGAATCACGACCAATGATTCCATGGCCACTCCGACCCCCAAGGGCGCCGAAATCCTGGTTCGAGTTCTCGCCGCTGGAGTCACCGGTGACGAGGTCACCTGGCCCGAAGTTTACGAGTCGGCGTCTCGAATTCCTGGTCATGAGGTGTCGGGCATCATTGAAGCCCTGGGTCCCGAGTACAGTGGTCCTTTGGAGGTTGGCCAGGACGTAGTCGCCATCCTCACGACAAGTCAAGGCCAAGGTCAAGCGGAATACACGGTGTGCTTTGCCGACGAGGTCTCCCGCAAGCCTCCTGGGATCACGCACGTCGACGCCGCCGCGCTACCCATCCCGGCCCTCACGGCCTGGCAGGCGATGGTGGATCACGGGAACCTTGCGGCGGGCATGACGGTCCTCGTCACCGGAGCGTCCGGCGCGGTCGGGACGTTGGCGGTGCAGCTGGCGCAGAAACTGGCGATAGTTGGCGGCGGCAATGCCATTCCCAAGGTGATTGCTCTGGCTTCGGCCAAGAACCACGACCGTCTGAAACAACAGTTTGGAGTACACGAGGTGCACGGCTACGACACTCCCGGCTGGGAAGATAACATCAGAAACGTCGACCTGGTCTTTGACACGGTTGGCGGAGACGTCTTGACCAAGACCTGGGAAACCGTCAAGAGAAATGGAACCATCGTCACCGTTGGCGATCCGGCCCCAGAATGGGCGTTCGACGCAAAGGTCAAACCTGAAGAGTCCGTCAGCCATCCAGAAGTGCGTCATGTGTATTTTATCGTCAGGCCGGACTCACACAGGCTGAGCCAGGCTCTGGAAATGGTCGCCGAGGGCGCCATCAAACCGTTGGAGGTGGAGTCGTTCCCCTTCGAAAAGGCAGAACTGGCTTGGGAGCGTGCGAGACAGAGAGGGCGGAACAAGAAGGTTGTGATTACGTTTGAGACTCAATAAAGACGGCGCAAAAAGACAAGGGTTTTGCAAATGATGTGCACATGTCATAAGACTTAGAAGAGCGAGCTCCGACTGGAATGCTTACTAGTTCAATCCCCTCCTAAGAGGCAACTTTTGCTCATATAACACCGCAACTGCGCGGAAGAACTTACCTCACGAAAGGCTTGTCTCTGTCCACCAAGAAGGGTCTTGACCGAAACCGCTCGAATAGTTATTATACCATCCGCAAACATCCTCCATAGAGCCCAAGGAAGCAAATATATCGATATCGCTGTTGTTGGACGACAACGGATCTCCGTCATCGGGTCCCTCATTCATCGTTTGGTCCTGGTCGCTTGATGAAAGACTTGGAACTTCGCTGGACCCTGGGACACTGTTGTCTGGCTCGGTCGCCCGGGGATTCCCCAGCCCAAGAACGTGTCGAGCGATGATCTGGAGCTCCTGTACGTTCTTTGCCGTCCTGGGCCACATCTCACCCAGTACCTTGAGACACCCAATAGTCATACGAATCTGGTCCCTGGCGACAGCGAGTTCTTTTCCTTTGAACAGGAACTTGCATCCCGAGAGCAGCGCCAAGGTTCCTTCGCTGACCATGCAGGTGGTAAAAGGACTGTGGTGGAACTGCTCCGTCGTCGGTAACGCCAAAAGCCGGATCTGTGCTTCTATCGACTTCAAGACTCGCACCGTATGCACATTGATGAGTTCTGGCGTGGGTGTTTCGCGGGGCGGAGCTCGGGCACAAGTCGAGATCCATTCTATCGGGTTGAACTTGAAATCGGATAATGGTCTGTGGAGGCCGACAGTTGCGCTGAAAAGGGGGAGGGGGATCAGCATTTTTGGTTGGCAGCCTGCTTACTGAAAATGGCACAGGGGTCAAGTTTTGAGAGAGATACTTACACGTGGATCAAGAGGTGTGCTTGAAACATGAGTTCGTCCAACTCCCCAGTTTTGCTCATGACCTGTTTCCGGCCCTTGGGCAATAAAAGAAGCCATCCATTGATGACCGCATCGGCTGCCTGGAGAATCTGTTGGGAGCATTCGCTAGTCGCAACCTTTGGTGCTGTAGATATTGCCAGTGCGGCGCATCGTACGGCACCAATGAGATAGGCAAAGGACGAGAACGAGGTTGATTCTGGAGCCAGGTCGCGACAATCGAAATCTTGCAGTGTCTTGGGTTCAGGGATTTGCTATACAGACAAAGGATCATTGTTAGTCATTCGTACTGAAGCAATGCGACACTGACATTGCCAAGAAGAAGGGTGGCGATCGGATTGAAAGGCAGCGCTGGGCGGTGGACTACTCACCCCTTCTTCATACTCCCACTCCTCGCATGGCAAGTCGACAGTGGCGACGACATCCATAGTGGCGAAGTTCATGGTTCCAAGGGTTCCTGCGTAACAGGCATCGACCATGTACAGCGTCCACCATGTCCGTCTCCAGCACTCGGTCAACACGGCGTCTTGCGAGCCTTGCTTGGCTGCAAATTCCTGTCGAAACATTTGTAGATCAAGTGCCAGTCGAACAGCGGCGTCCATTTCCTTCTTGGATTCGTCCTTGTAATTGTTCCAGAACAACGCTATGGAGTACAATGTGCGACATTGGACCATGGTCGGGTCTGCGTGCGAAGCCTCCGCAAAGCAAGTCTCGACATGATCCCTGAGACTTGTCGACCATTCGCGGGCGCTGTAAATGTGACCAATGAGGCGAAGTACGGCAACGAGAGGTCTCAAATTCAACTTTATGCTTCGGGTCCGGTGGATTCGTATCAAGTGCTTCTGTGGCAATACAACTGGGTGGAATTTGTGAAAGTTGGTGTAGTACGAAGCGATCAAAGAATCCCCTTCAATGTCGTCGCCAATGTCTACTCGGGGCGAGCTTGTTGATGATCCTGATCCTGCGTTTGTTGAAGATTCACCACTTGGGCCATAGTCGTTGGTGATGTCTGCTCCAACGTCACCAGACAGTGGCGGTGGTGGGGGAGGAACCCAGGATTGTAGTGGACTCGAGATGTCGGCCGATTCAGATTCAGCCTGAGTTGACCCCGTGGCCTCGAGCCTTTTGCGTCGCTCAGCCAGAGCGGCGCGGTCGAGGCCGCCTCTTCGCGACTGAGCGTACTGGCATTGTTGGGAGGCTACGATACACCGTCTGCAGTATGGCCGAACTCCATCACATTTCAGGTGCCGTGAGCGACAGGGCAAGCAGGCCAGGGAAGAGCGTGATTTGTGCCTGGTACTTCGCGGTGCTGCAGATGTAGCAGTAGTATTCATGGGACCATTCTCTTGAGGTGAAGATGCTTTAGCCGTCCGGCTTCGTCGTCTCTGTAGATGTAGAAGTGCGAGGTTCACTCACTCTCCATCGAGGGAGGTTATCCTATGCGCAACAACCCAGGGTATGCGGGAACTCGGGTATTCGTTCTCGGGTACTCGCTCTCGGGTACTCGATGTTGGTGGGAGAATACGGTCAAGTGTACGGAGTAGATGACGCCAGTTACTACTACGGTGGCACAATAGGTCACTCGAGTGTACTAGGGTCAGGCGTGAGCAAGGGCGGCATCACCCGGCTTCCTAATCGGGGCGAGCAAACCTTGGCATTATTATGCATTGGGAATGATTCGGCTGTGAGAGGCTCAAGGCAGGCTGAAGCTCGGAGGTCCAAATCCCAAATCCTATCTACGAATCTACGAACCCCAAGCTCAGTGCCGCCGCGACAAACACTTCCACAGGCCACTCAGCGTATCTGTATCCTCCTTCGTCTCTGCCGCAGCTCCGAGTCTGCTCGAATTGTCCACGAATCCCGCTGCGCCGAGGGCGCCTTCCAACTCCAACTTTCGACAAGATGGTTCACAAGATCCTTTTCTGGGCCGGATTTGGTAGGTTACGTTCCGAGCACAATGGGATTGTTGTTCTGTGCAAACCGCAGCTCTGACATAAAATCCTTCTCGCTCAGGCATCGCTACACGATTCGTCCAATTGGGCATTGAAATGAGACCGTTCTTCCAACGCGGTGCACTATGGGTGTACCCGCTGTTCGCAGGGATCGGGGGGTCGTTCGGATACTGGATGCAGGGCGTGGAGGCGCGACAGCTCAAGATGCTCCGACAGCGGAAAGAGCTTCTGATTGAGAAGAGAAGACGGCGGGCCGAGCGAGAGACTGCGGCAAGCGAGGCCGAGACCACGGGTGTGCTGGCGTCGACGAGTTAAAAAGACGACACAATCAAAAGCCGTTCCGCCAAACCACACTTTTCGTCGAGTTGGAACATGGTGAAGAGGGAGAAAAGCTGGGTGGGCTCCTCGCAGGCCACGGCGACGGACTGATGCAGCACCAGGCACCAGTGGAGGCCAGAATCATCTGCTGGTCCTGGTCATGATCACCATTTAAACCACTACTACTACTACTTATTTGTACAAAGACATCACTGTACGAAATGCATATACAGCATATGCCAAGTGAAGTTGCTTGAGAGAACAAACCGCACTGAACTCGCAAAGAAGAGTTATGCACTGTGCACATGGAAGGGGACTTCGATTGACCTGTCATACTGTCTATGAGCCTTTGTCTTTCGTTGGGGTTTCCAGGTTTGCATACGATGTGAAGTGAACGGTTTTCCACGCGTCTCCCCTATCTGATACCAGACGTCCATGACGGCTCTCCCAACTGTCGTTTGGTATGGTCCAAGTTCTCTCATGGCCTATCTACCATCTATATTAGGTATGTAGGTAACGTCCAAGTACCTCCCATCGCCTATGCCTATGCCTACCATCTATAATAGGTAGGTAGGTAACGAGCGTTGTGGTCCACATGTACTATCACCCATCCACCATCCACCATCTACCCAGGTACCTTCCATGAGCCGGCCCATAACTCCTCATCTTTCATACAGCAAACGTTGCGGTCCTGCCCAGCATCTACCCAGATACTGAACGTTGTTGTCGCTTTGCGAAATCCTTCTCGTTTTCTGGTTTCCAGCCCATCATCAGTCGTCACCAATTCCCAGTCTGTGCTCAGTCTGCGTTCAGTTCAGTTCTGTCCAGGTGTAGTCTGTTCTGGTTTCCGGTCCATCATCAGTTGCCGCCAATTCCCAGTCTGCGTTCATTTCAGGTCTGTTCAGTTCAGTTGCGTTCAGTTGCGTTCAGTCCAGTCCAGTCCAGTCCAGTCCAGTCCAGTCCAGTTCTGTTCAGTTCAGGTCTGTTCAGTCTGCGTTCAGTTGCGTTCAGTCCAGTCCAGTCCAGATCTATTCTGTTCTGTTCTGTTTTCTTTACGCCGGCGGCTCCTCAGAATACGACTCGACCCCATGCGGAATAGCCACAATGGCCCTCTTGGTCCAGATATGCGTGGCGGAATCCAACAGGTCCCGATCCAATGCTTCCAGACAGCCACCCTTGACCGCGACGTGGGTAGGGCCGTCGTGCATGAGACGCGTGCCGCATAATTTGCAGAAGTAGCCTTTCTTGACGCGGCCGGAAGATGTGTTGCTGTGCTGGTAGAGTCCGATGGGATCGAAATCAGGATCGGGATCGGGATTGGTGTCGGTGTCTTGTTGTTCGGCTGTCGCCACCTCCACATCCACCTCTGGGTTCGACTCTGTCTTCGAGTCTGTCTTCGAGTCTGTCTTCGAGTCTGTCTTCGAGTCTGTCTTCGAGTCTGTCTTCGAGTCCGTCTCTTCCACCTCCGGGACGGTCGCGGTGCGGCTCTGTTTCTGGTTCGACAGCGAAAACGCCGGAAAGATAGCAGTCACGCCGAACGCAGACGCGCTCTGTCGCCGACACTCGAGACAGTGGCACACGTACATCTTCAGCGGGCGGGCGAGCGGCGTGGTGAAGCGGACGGCGCCGCACTGGCAACGGCCTTCCATTGCGAGGAACACACAACACACAATGCTCAATGCTCAATGCTCAATGCCCAGTCCCCAGTCCAGTTCCCAGTCCCCAGTCTCCAATAGTTCTAGATGATGGCCTAGCTTGGTCTGGTGTGGTCTGGCTGAAATACTAAACCGGCCGAGAGGAGCGAGCTGAGTGTGGGATGGTGAGATGGTGAAATGGTGAGATGGTGGGATGATGTGTTAGATGATGATGACGGCGACGGCTGACAACCTCTTCGAATCGTGGCGATCTTGAGCTTGACTCTTGTCCGGAGTATTTGTACTCTATACACACATAGACAACTGCCGAGGGAAGCCTGCCTCGTTGAATAGTAATCGACGTGCATCCGACTCTCAAAGAAATGTTCGCTCGCAGTAATTAATTCACAGACCACGAATGTCATAAGCTGGTACTTTATGTATTATATCATTTTTACACACTTTTGAATTGGGAAGTAGAGAGGTATATATGCGAGTTCTGCGCCAGCTCATCCACAAACCTCCAAAATATCCCCACAGCCAGCAACCATGTCCCTCTTTGAAGTCGGAGCTTCAGACACATGTCACAAGTCTCCAAATGTGGTGGCTAAACATACATTTTGATACACGGCCTTCGATGGTCGGACCAGCGTGGAATGGCGGCTTTTGCCTTGTTCATATGATCAAATCCTTATTGACACGCCCGCGCGCTTATTTCACGACTCTTGTAATCAGCCCAGTGGCGACTGTCTTTCCACCTTCTCGGAGGTTGAATCGTTCACCAGGTTCCATGCAGATGGGGTGGATTGTTTTGAGAACCATCTCGACATTGTCGCCTGGCATGATCAATTTGCTGGTGTCTTCGGTTCCCTCGGGCCAGGCCAAGGTGGCGGACTCGTCGGCGGTCCGGATAAAGAGCTGGGGTTTATAGGCTTGGGTGAAGCCTGACTTCCGTCCACCTTCTTCTTCCGTCAAGACGTACATGGACACGAGCACTTCTTGGTGTGCCTTGGCCGTGCCGGGGACTGCAATCACCATTCCACGTCTGACGTCCTCACGTTTGACACCACGCAGCAGAAGACCCGAGTTGTCGCCGGCTCTGGACTCGTCGCAGGACTTCTTGAAGGTTTCAATATCCGTGACCTTGGTCTTGATAACCTGATCGCCACCACCGACGATTTCGACTTCCGAGTCCTTCTTCAAAATACCACGCATGACACGGCCAGAAGCAACGGTACCTCGGCCAGAGATGGAGAAGGTCTCTTCGACAGACATCATGAAAGGCTTGTCGGTATCGCGGACCGGAGTGGGAATCCAGGTGTCGATGGCGTTCATCAGAGCATCAATCTTCTCGATGCCAATCTCGGGTTTGGTGCCCTCAAGGGCGCAGAGAGCCGAGCCGAAGATGATGGGGGTCTCATCTCCGTCGAAGCCGTAGGTAGATAGCAATTCACGCATTTCCATCTCGACCAGTTCCAACATTTCAGGATCTTCGACAGTGTCGACCTTGTTGACGAAAACAACAATCTTTTGCACACCGACTTGACGCGCCAGCAGCAGATGCTCTCGGGTTTGCGGCCTGGTGAGTTGAGTGTTAGCTAGCCCATCCTCATGCTTTGACCAGTGAGAAATATAAAATGTTACATTTGTCCATCACCTGCGGCAACCACCATGACAGCACCGTCCATGAGAGCGGCACCAGTAATCATGTTTTTAATGTAATCGGCGTGGCCAGGGCAGTCGACGTGGGAATAGTGGCGTGCATCGGTCTGGTACTCGATGTGCGCAGTTGCGATGGTGATACCTCGTTTTCGCTCTTCGGGGGCTTTATCGATGGCTCCATACTCCAGGAACTGGGCATAGCCCTTTTCGGCCTGTCTCTTGGTGATGGCAGCAGTAAGAGTGGTCTAGAGGAGTGAGCCTGGGACATCGGATCCGGATCTCGAGGGAAAGATTGAATTACCTTGCCATGATCGACGTGGCCAATGGTACCTGAAAAGAAGAAGATTAGAGCAGTTCCGGACGGCAAGATCAGTGTCCAACCATACCGACGTTCACGTGCGGCTTGTTTCGTTCGAAGACCGCAGCATAGGTTCGGGCTCCGAATCTGTCGTGACCAAAGACTCTGTTGACGGGGTTGAGGCCTCGAGCAGGGGCCGCAATGTGCCGCGAAGTGCGCAGGAAGGAAGTGAGGGAGCGAGAGAAAGCCATGACGCCGCGGTAAGAAGACAATGGACGAAGAGGAGAATGGAAGAAGAACGTGAAAGTGAAAGTGAAACCCGCGTGCGGCGACAAACACTGGCAGTGGCAGTGGCAGGACAGACAGCGACGGGACAAAAAATAAAAAGATACCTCCAAAGCGGCGAGCGCAGCGAAACTTGAAGACGAAGATCTCGAGCTCTAATTGCCCGATAGAGTCTAGCTCGGCTGCGGTGGGAGACATTGCCGTCAATGCAAAATATTTGTATTCTGTACTCCGTAATTACTCTATACCTACCACCTAGGTAGGTACTTACCTCTAATAGTTCTGGATATCCAACAGACGTACCAGGTATGATTAAACCCCCTACTGAGAAGGAAGAAGATATCTGTGCGTGTATACTCTGTTGGAACCCTAGAGCCACAGTGCCTCTTCTACGAACACGCAGGCATTACGCATTGGCAATGTCTTGATATCACTCCGCTCCCAAATACTGAACCCCTAGACACGATGGCCTGTTTAAAATGCTCCGCTGCGACTTTCGTTCTTTGTAGAGACCCTTCATCTAACCTGGGGGACATGTAGCTTGCTCGAGGCGTCTGGCCGTTCCCTTCTCAAATTGAACAATAACCACGGTTGCGTAATGTGAAACTGTGGACCTGTCAGCCTTCAACCCGCGTCGGGGCTTGGAGTCTGTCCTCTGACTCCTGACCCCTGACCTCATCATAGATAACGACTAGGAACCTCTCCAAGCATAAGAACACTCTTCTAATTCCAAAGCCGAGCCAAATTCAACTTCACCTTCACCATCGTGCCTAATTGCATGAAACTCGAGTGGGAAATGGGAAGTGGACAAGATAGGGGCCACCTAACACTTTAGACATCCCGCGTGTGACGGCGACGACAAACACAAGCCTAAGCCCTGCGAGCCACCACGGCTACACTGGTCCAGCCACCTCGTTCGTTTTAGAAGAAGGGCTCAAGGGAAGGGATAACACGAATAACCCTGGGTTTGACCAATTCACCCTCACCCTCAAAATGGGAGACATATCCCCCACATCGACATCCAATGGCGAGACCCCTCTAGGCACTGGCACTGGTTCATCGGCGGCCAGTTCAACACTTCCCTCCGACCTGGAGGCTTTCACACTGTCCCGATTCGACGAGTTGGTAGCCAAGGGCGAGCTGATCTACGAACCTTCGACGGGAGAGATTGTGGAAGACCAGGGGTTCAAGGTATGAACAAACACGAATCAAGCCTTGCTTCGCCTTTACCTCCGTCTTCATCTCCCCAATTCATTCGGCTTCTCCTAGTACAGGAATACCAACACGAGACTAACTTGGCCTCTTATTTCGCCACACCTGCAGGCCGAAATCCGCTATGTACCACATCTACGGCGCAAGCCGATCATCCCCTCGGACGCGCCGGAGCGCAAGACAGGACAAGGGCGGAACCCATTTGTGAACCCGGAGCCTCAATTCGTGCTGTGTGCGGTCGGGCCCGACCATCTCCTGATGCTGAACAAGTTCTGCGTGTACCGGCCCAGTCTGCTTCTGGTGACGCGCAAGTTCGTGCCGCAGTCCGACGGGCTGGACGGCAGCGACCTGGCGGCAGCCTGGGCACTGCTTCGGCACCCCAGTCTGTCGCGGCCGTACATGATGATCTACAACTGCGGCTACGAGGCCGGCTCCAGCCAGGGCCACAAGCACATGCAGCTGTGGGAATACCCGGCCGAGAGCGAGCTCGGGTTCAAGCTGTTTCCCGAAAAGGCCGAGTCGGAGCTCACCATCGCCAGCGACATCGCCCACGTCCCGCACAAGCATTTCGTCCTGCGGCTGCCCGAGGGTGCCGACGACGCCTGCCTCGTCCAGACGTACGGCCGGCTGCTCGGCGAGGTGCGCAAGGCTCATGCAGCGGCCGGCGGAGGCTCGGCGTACAATGTCATCTTGGTCAAGGAGTGGATGTGTCTGGTCCCCAGGCGCCATTGTGGCCTGGAGAGAGGTGCTGGTTCCAATGCCGCCGGCGTCGTTGGCATGGTCTGGATCTCGGATCTTGCGGAGCGCCACACCTGGACGTCGCCAGGACTGAAGGAGTACTACGAGTACCTGGGCATTCCGCAGTAGGTCTTGTGCTTGTGCCACGGGCGTGGTTGACAGATGGCTTGCTTAGATTTGATGCACATAGAAGACGCTCCATAGATTGTGCTCACTACCATATCATATATGCATCGCTTGGGCTGGAAATAGGAATAGATGATCCATGCGACTCACGCCAGTGCTTCCTCTGGACGAAGCTCCCACTTCTTGGAAGCTTCCAAGATGTATCCGTAGTCAACAAGCAGCTGCTCTACCTCCTCACTCGTGCCATATTCGGCTAGTATCATCTTCACAGTGAGAAGGTAATCAAGCAGGGCATGATCTGCCGCGGGGTCATCACTGGAAGTCTGCAACCTCAAGTCCAGTGCCTGCATGGCATATCTCTTACATCTGCTGACTTCACCTTTGTGTGCCGAGATGCAAGCAAGCCCGATATAAGACCTCGCCTGAAGACTCACTTTATGTCTGCTTGCTTGTTCCGAGAATTCCCCCACCACAGCGAGGTAATGTTGCTCTGCTTCCTCCCGTCGACCCTGGAGGTATAGATTTATCCCCGTTTGGGACATGGCCCACATATATAACCAGTGCTGCCGTCCGAATCGCTGTTCTGTGGTGACCAGGATGCGACTAATGATCGTTTGTGCTGCTTCCAGGTCCCCCCAGCCCAGACACTGTTGGGCCACCCAGCCCTGGTGCACTAGCCACTCCTCGCTCAAGTTTCGAAGCTTCGTACTTGTAACGTCAGCCACAAGCTGGCCAATTTTGGGAAGCATACTGTCAACGATCTGGTCAGTGCAAGAAATCTTCAAAATCAATGCAATTGGGTGATTTTCTCCATGAGTTTGCTTTGCAATTGCTGCAAAATGTCTCATTACTAGCCGCTTCACTTCATGGTACCCCCGCCATCCGGTCTGAGAAAATACAGCAATCATCTGTTCCAGTAACATGAACGGCTGAGCCTTGAAAACTTCGGGAGCGGCTGCGCAGGCTTGGTTCAACAATGTGAACGCCCATCGCTTATCTGTTGAAAGTAAATTCTGGCTTGAGCAAAGAGGGCCGAGCATATTTTCTAACAAGCCTATGTTTAGGTCGAGCTCCTGGTCGTCGTATTGTTTGACATGGCGAAGGATGATCTCGACCTTCCAGGTTTCTGGGGATTGCTGGAACTGTAGCCGTTGGAGTGGCGTCTTGGATCTCAAATCGAGTCTCGAATCCCCTCTTCTACCTCGACCATCCTGAGCTTGCAGTGGTTGCTGTGGCTGGCTTGTCGCTGAAAACAGCTGGGGACCAATGTGGGCCGGCGTGGATGCTCTCAAATTCGGGGCGAGAGCCATGCGCATTCCATTCCGCCGAACAGGACGCCGTAGTCGGGATCTCTTCAATGGCTTCCCATTGATGGCGAATGACATAGGCGAGGCTTGGTGTTGCATGGTTGAGAGAACTTCAAGCTTCTGCTCCTGTGTGTAATTCTTGCGGACGTTCCAGTCTTTCAAACGCTTCTTGTACATTTGTATTGTAGCATCAAACCCATGTTGGTCCTTCATGATCTTCTGCACATCTTCGAGCTTGAGTTCTCGATCCCGGTATAGCTCTTTGATGAGATCACGGTGTATTTCCCACTGGGCAGCAGGGGGTCCTTTGGATCTCTTCGTGCGTGGCTCTGAAGAGCCGACATCAGCACGCGCTGTGGTCTTCTCGGCCAAGCCAGCATCAGCATCATTTGTGACAGCATCCGTTGTGACTTGATCGGCATGGCTGTTGTTCGAGTCTCCCGGGTCGTCGCTGACCCCGTATGATCTGGCGTTGTCGAAGGTATCATCATCAGCGTTGCCGATATCGATAACCATAGGGTCCTGAAACGTCTCGGCCAGATGGGCCTCATACTGGAACAATGTCTCCATCCTGGGAAAAAGGAGGGCTCAGGCCGGTCGAAAAATTGATGAAGTTCTTGACCGATTGCCCTTGGTCGACGGAAACAGGAAGAGCATTCTTAAATAGAGGACAGAAGAAAGTATTGCAGTCGGAACTTTTGACATGGCTCCTGGCTGATGCTGATTCTGATTAAAACCACAAACGCCGACCCAAGTCTGGCGACGAATGGGCGCTGTTGCTGTTGGAACTTTCGCAAGCGTAGGCGCTGCATGGGGTGTGTTGGCCAATAGAGAGTGCAGCACGAGGCCGCAGCGGTCAGGACTCAGGAGTGGTGGGAGGATGGCTGCCCATGACGCCGTGGCTGTGTTCTCTGGGAACTTTTGCTTTCGTCAAAGGAGCAGGGCAGCCCAACGTGACCAAGGTTGCCTTGCATACCAAGACGAGGGCTTGAGGCCCCACAGCTTCAAGAAGTCGCCCGCCGGAACCAAAGACAAAAGTTGCTTGATCCCTGCACAGACTCGGAGGACATGTGATACCCCTGTAGGGTGACGGACACGACAAGGCTGAGAGAGAGCCTTGTTCCCCCACAGAAACAGAAGGTGTGCCGATCTGCTCCTCCGCATCGCTTTGACAGGCGACAAGACGATATTTCTCGCTCGAACACATCACGAAGTGCACAACTCCCTGAAGACAGAACATGGGCAAAGGTCAGCATGACGCCTCCCACTCGCTTCAGCCTGCTGACAGGCTTCACTAGGAACCGATAAACTCTACGTACGACCACAACTCCCCCGTTACCCTCCTCCATACTAACAACTCAGATCACTCACTCCGAATGGGCTTCGCCCGTCGCATACTCGGCCTCAGCAGGCTCAGGCGTGCGCGCTGACGCCAGTGCCCATGCCGCTTTCAAGAGGCTGCCGTTCAACTACTGCGCCTTGAGCCTACAACCATTCAACACTCCCGTGTGCACTTCCGAGGGGACGATTTTCGACCACGAGAACATCATACGGTGGCTCCTGAAACATGACACGAATCCAACGAATGGCAAACCTTTAAAACAGCAGGACCTCATAAAAGTGAATTTTGCAAAGAATGATGGCGGGGATTATGTCGACCCGGTCACATACAAGGTCTTCACGGACAATACACACATTGTCGCAATCCGACATGGCGACTCGGCGAACGTATTTGCCTATGACACTGTGGAGCGGTTGAACATCAAGCCCAAGATGTGGCGGGATCTGATGTCGGATGAAGAGTTCTCCAGGAAAGACGTGATCACGCTTCAGGATCCGCAGAACATTGAATCGCGCAACCTGAGCTCGTTCAAATACCTCCGGGATGGAGAGGACTCGGGGATTCCCAAAGAAGAAGCCTCGATAAACTCGGCCTCGCTGGGCAGTGCTGCCGACCTTAAGATCATGAAGGCCAAGGAAGCAGTGGCAAAGGCCAGGGCCGAACGGGCGAACGCTCAGCTGGTCCAAGCCAAGGAGAAAGCCCAGTCCGGCAACCAAGTCAAGAAGTCATCAACCGTGGCGGCCTCCAAACCTATTCCATACAATGCCACCCGACATACGACAGGTCTGGCCGCCGCATCTCTAACCTCTACAGGAGTGACACCGCACACATCAGCCGCTCTGGCACTAATGTCGGACGAAGAATACCTGTTGAAGCGCGGCCGTGTAAAGGACAAGGGATACGTGCGTCTTTCCACATCAGTGGGGGATATCACTCTCGAGCTATATCCAGACCACGCCCCCAAGGCCGTATGGAACTTTGTCCGGCTGGTGCAAAAAGGCTACTACAACGGGATCATCTTCCACCGCAACATCCGCAACTTCATGATCCAGACTGGCGATCCTACAGGCACCGGCCGTGGCGGGACGAGCGTCTGGGGCAAGAACTTTGAAGACGAGCTCGAGGGGCCTTTCAAGCACGACGCACGTGGCGTGGTATCGATGGCGAACAAGGGCAAGAACACAAACAGCAGCCAGTTCTTCATCACATACCGACCCACCAGCCATCTGGACCGGAAACACACGATTTTCGGCCGGGTGGTCGACGAGGGCAGTTCATTCGACGTGTTGAAAAGGCTGGAAGAGACGCCGGTCGACAAGACTGACCGGCCGACGACCGACGTCGAGATTGTCGAAGCTGTCGTGCTGATCGATCCATTTGAAGAGTTCTGGAAGAAGAAGCACGAGACGGAGCAGACCGAGAAGCAGAAAGAACAGCGTCAGGACGAAGACCGCACGACCTGGACCGGGAAGAGGATCCGGCAGGACGGCACTGTCGAGAGCGGCGATTCCAGTGGTGGAGTGGGCAAATACCTGAAAGCGAGTCTCTCCACCGACCGTGCGCCGGAGAAGGAAGACGAAGATGAGATTGTCGAGTTTATCGATGAGCCTGAGGAGCCGGTGCGGAAGAAGGTGAAAGGAGGAGGGGGGTTTGGCAATTTCGACGGTTGGTGAGCGTGAGCCCAGCTGCAGATACTGTATGGAGTATGTACACAATGATACCCAAGGAGCAGAAGCGTGAATCTTCTCTTCCCACGCCCACGTCCACGTCAGTTATCAGGTTCGTGTTTCGTGTTCGATGTGGCTGTTTCTATTTCATTCATGGTTCTGTTTCTATTCTGGTTCTGGTTCTGTTTCTGGTTGTGTTTCTGTTTCTGGTTGTGTTTCTGTTTCTATCGACACACCCAGTTCATCAATCCACGGTTCCACCTTCGAATATTCATCATCTCCGAACTGTGTGCTGCCTCTTTCAATGTGGTGTGGAAACATGAAAGTGAAAGTGAAAGTGAACCCCCTCCCCCATCCGATACAGTTCAATTCAGGTCGATTGCAGGAGCAGAGAAAGTTTCAAGTCATCTTCAATTGTAGGAGCAGAGAAGGTTTCAAGTCATCGTCTCGACACCGATGCCGTCGTATCCCATCACAGCCCATCCCATTCCTCCCATTCATCATAATTCGGGGCCAGGGTCTCAATCGAATCTAATCTCACGGGGCACGTATGTCCTAAATTCAAACCCGAACAAACCCGAAGAGAAGGAGGTTAACTCCAAAATCAACATCAACATCAATATCAAACCCAAAGAGAAGGAGGTTAACTCCAAAATCAACATCAACATCAATATCAAACCCAAAGAGAGGAGGTCCACCCCAAACAAACCACAGAGAGGAGAGGTCAACCCCAAATCAAGCCCAAGAGAAGAGAGGTCAACCCCGAAGTCAACATCAAACCCAAACCCAAACCCAATATCAAACCCAAAGAGAGGAGAGTTCAAGCCCAAAGTCAACATCAACATCAAACCCAACACCAACCCCAACCCCAACATCAAAGTCGTTTCTCGTTTCTCGTTTCTCGTGTTCATGTCCTAAGTCGGCGATGTCTCTCTGCTCAACCTCCTCCTTGTTATCAACTCAAGTGGAAGGATAGTCCCTCTCCCCCATCTTTATCAAGTCATGTGGAAGGATGGTCCCTCTATCAAGTCATGTGGAAGGA
Source organism: Capronia epimyces CBS 606.96 (assembly GCF_000585565.1). Classification (NCBI taxonomy): domain Eukaryota; kingdom Fungi; phylum Ascomycota; class Eurotiomycetes; order Chaetothyriales; family Herpotrichiellaceae; genus Capronia; species Capronia epimyces. The sequence continues at coordinate 863,392 of NW_006912907.1, forward strand.
AACCCCCTTTCCCCCATCTTCTGGGTCCACAGGTCCTTGAACCGCTGGTGCGCCGTGCGATGGGCCTTGTCCATACTGGCCCTGATGAACCACGCCACCAGGACGCTGCATGATATGGTGTTTGTTTCGAGCAGATTGATGACTCTGCCGTCCGTTCCTGTTGCTATTCCTGTTCCTGTCTGGGTGTGGGCGCTGGCGTTGGCATCCACTGTTCCATCTGGCGCGTCCACGGCCACATTCCCAATTCTACCCTCATTCCCAGCCCCATCGCCCATGCCGGCTTTGATCATCCATCGCCCATGCAGCAACACCCCACTGCCCGGATTGGTGAGGGCCTCGATGCCCTCGGAGGTCCGGCGGATGGCGCTATAATACGTCAGATCGGCCGAATAGCCCAGCGCCACGGGCACTTTGTCCTTGATCTCGTAATGCACAAAGCTGCCGGCGGCGTAGGGCGCGTCGAGGTCGACGGCGAAATGGGCCGCGAGCGCCGACGCATCGACGGCGTGCGGGTCGGTCGGCGCCATGGTCTTGACGCTGTACACGAACGGGTTGAGCGCGCTCATTTGCTCCGGCGTCTGGGCCATGCTGAGCGCGACCTCGACTCCGGCATTGTATACGTCGGCTAGGGTCTTGCCTTCGGGGGTGGGAGGGAGGATGAGGTCGGTGATGTAGCCTGTCTTGAAGCTGGTTTGGAGAAACGACATTGTTGCGGTTGGTTTGGATGACAACGCTGGGCTGGGTCGTGTCTTGCTTGATCTTGATCTTGATCCTGATCCCGATCCCGAGGAGCTGTCGGCCTGATAAGAGGCTAATATGAATGTCGACTGCGGACAACTACCGACCGATGCTGGGTTGGATTCAACGGAACGCCTGGTCGGTGGCAGGAATATCCTGTAGTGACTAGTCGATTCCACCAATACCTGAGTCACTCAATCTGATTATTCAGAAGGCTCCAATGGAATCCAAGTCGATGGAGACCTCCACGATGACACTCGCCGGAGATATGAGATATTCAACACAAATAGTATCCCGTATCCCGTATCCCGTATCCCGTATCCAGTGTCGCCTTTCCGCGTCAAGGTCAAGATCGAGCTTGTGGAGGGTCGGTAGCAGTAGCAGTGGCAGAAAGAGTACCGTACCCGTAGAAGTAACAGGAACAGGAACAGGAACAGGAACAGGAACAGGAACAGGAACAGGAACAGGAACAGGAACAGGAACAGGAACAGGAGTAGCTGTTGGGTAAGCGCTAAGGGTATGCGCTGGTGCTGGTGCTGGTCCGATGCCAACCAAATCCGCCGCGATGCGAACCTTTTTCGAGAGGTAACAGCTTTCAGATTTCAGATTTCAGATTGCGGATTTCGGAGATGAGCTGGACGACAAGTCGATGACTATCAGTGTCAGGTCAGCTTTTGAGCCTGCCACGCAACAACAGAAGCGAAGCGTAGCGCAGGGCTAAGGGGTAAACGGCACGGCTAAGGCGCTGCGCTGCTCTGCTTACGCCCAGCTGAGGCTGAGGGGCTTAGGAGGGAGGGGGCGCTTAGGGCTTAGGAGGCCGGGGGTGGTTTAAGCCTCCTAAGCCTTAGCCTTAGGACAGCTAAGGAGCCTTAAGCCTTATAGCTTAGGGGCCAGCACTGCACAGCCACACCGGTCAAGTACTATAGTAATAATAATACTCCGAACATACAGTACTGTAGTAGTACTCCGTAGTACCCAACACGATACATGGACTCTACTATCTACCAGACCACTATTACCCCTCCCTGATTTAGCTACTAGCACCGAGTACCCGTTCAGAGACAGAGCTATCTCCATCTCCTGGTATATTCCCGCACACAGTATCTGTACGCAGAGGGTGTTCATCTGTACCTGAGTTGTGCCATGTTGTGCTTTGATGACCACGCCGAACCATTCTCTCGCCTATCATGAACTCGCTGAATCTGGCATCCTTGAAGTTCTACCGTTCAGTTGGTTTTAGATCCACTGTTTGTTTCCCAAATGCGAGATAAATGCACCACCATACCCACCGTCGATGCTGATCTTCTCCCAGGTCGACCTGATCGTTCGGATGGCTTCGTCGACCGGGGTTGGGCCCTTGAAGTGAGGGGCATAGGTTGCAAGCTTGCCCATGAATTTCATCAGGCCTTGGATCTGTTCTGGAGTGGCTGTGGCGTGGATCTGCATCAGTACAAAGTCCACATGTTTGAATCTTGAAAGACAGCGCAGAAATACGGTACGTACCATCCGCAAAGTGGCCCACGTCTACCACTCCCGGGCTGAGACTCACGAAGAGCACCCCGTCTTTCTTGTATTGCGCGTTGAACTTGGCCACCACGACGTTCATGGCCGCCTTGGAGGCAGCATACAACGCACTATTCTCAATCTCGAGGTCGTTGATCAAGTCGAGGTCGGCATGACCGCTGGAAATGGCAATGACCTTCTTGACCGTGCCCTTCATGACAAGAGGGACGAAGAGGTTGAGAAGGTGGATGTTGCCGACGACATTGGTCTGGAATAGCTTCGATGACACCTCCTCCAGCTCGTCGACCTTGTCGCCCCTGTTGCAGCACATGGCGTTAACCACAGGCCAGTCCGGTCCGGACGGTACCAAAGAGGGAAAGTAGACCTACAATGCGCCGATGGGGTCAAAGGCGTCGAACTGGGACGGGAACGCTCCATTGGCAACCAGGTAGTCGATCCCACGCTCGCCCACAATCTTGGCCGTGTCGGCAGCGGCTTGCTTGAGGCTGGCATAGCTGGTGAGGTCTCCATGGAGGATGTGGACATTGGAACGGTCGCGGCCGCCAAACTCTGCCGCCATCTTCTTCTCGGTCGCAGCCTTGTCGCGGACCAGACCGACGACTAGATTCTTCGGCTCCTCCGAGATCTGCTTGACCAACTCGAACTGCCTGGTTTCAGCACAGGCAATGCGAAACATGGCATAAGGTAGAGGGTAGAAGGTAGACTCACCCCGATTCCCTTCGACACACCAGTAATGACGTACACCGACATATTGAGTGAGTTTGGATTTTGGATTTTGATTTGGGGGCGAGATACAAAGCAGGGGACTGAATTATGACATGGACTGTAAGTCTGCTTTGAAGTCTTCTCATACTTACACACACACACCACACATATATATACTCAAGCCACCTCATGACACGCATGCGAAGTCCCGAGAGCTAGCCCGCACACCAGTTTGAGGGTCCGCTTTACTACATGTCGGGGGGGCTCTTGTCCGCCACGGTCTCCCAAACAAATACATTGAGGGGGTGAAGGGTGACTTGGAGTACATAGTCGGTGCTTCAGGGCCGAGAGATGTCTGATGTCTGTAATTAGTAATATACAATATTGCGGACTAGTCTTCCGCCATGCGGATTAGCGGGTTAGTGTGCGGACTATCAGCCAATAGAGTATGGCTATTGGGACGCCCGAGACCGGCTAAACAGGCTAGTCCATGCTTGGCTCCTCTAGAGTCTAGAACACACCTCGACCACTAATTCTCGGTGCAATGCACTCGACCATATTTCCCACTTCACTGACTACAGACTTACAGACTATTGCCTCAACTTCCGCCGCAGACGAGATCGGGAGCCTCGACCACCGGCAGTTCTGTCCTGCCCCTGGTATGCCGACGCGCGCAGAATCAAACGCCTGCAGCGCCTGCGCAAGGTCGAAGCGGAAATGCGGACGGCAGATACCATCGTGCGCACGATGTGTGGATCGGGCCACGGCCTGCGTCTATCCACCGTCGAGAAGCAGAGCAGCGTCCTCGGCTCGGCCATTGCTGTCGGATGCGTGGAGAGGGAGAGGGCTCTCCAGAGGCACAGCGCCGAGACTGGACTCGGAGAGACTGCTCGCTGAGGTTCAACTTGAAGTTGCAGGCAACACCAACACATCCTCTTCCTCCCGCCCTGCAACCCTGAACCTGAGCCATGCAGACGACCTGAGCCTTGCAGATGACCTTATGCTGGACACAGACCTGGCATTCCCACTCTTGGACAGTGACTGTGGCTTCACTGCCCCCTCGTCTCTCATTCAACCCCCAGCCCCAACCCCCAACCCCGGTACGCAGGCGACCACGGCAGACTGGTTTCTTGCACCTGAGACGTGGGAGATATCCTATCGAGCGGGCACCTCGGCCGATGTGCCCGTTGGCATCGCGACGATGAAGAAGTACGTGGCGGTGCTGCAGTCTTGGTTCGAACGCTGGGTGGCCACCGGCAGCAACCCTTTTATCCATGCCTGTCTGTACAGTGCGAACTCCCCGGCGTGCGTGCAGGTCGCGTATGCCACGCTGGCCAGCTATATCCACCGCACGCCCGCCAACACGGACACCATCCTCCAAATCGTAGAGGACCGGTCGAACGATTTACTCCGGGAGAATGGGGCCATCCTGGCCAGGGTTGACGCCGAGGAGTGGGCCGACCCTGACGCAGGAGAGCAAGACGTCCATCTTGACCTGTTCACGCAGCTGACGAGGCTGCACGCCCTCATGGTCTACCAGATCATCGGCCTCTTCGACGGCGACATCCGCTCCCGCCACGTCGCCCAAGGCCACATGGCCGTGCTGGACAGCTGGGCCGGCAGGCTGTTTCGCTCGGCCGCAAAGACTTTGTCAAACACCCAAACCCACACCCACGCCCACGCCCACGCCCACGCCCACGCGCTTGCCACGCATGCGCATCCGCATCTTGTCGGCTGGCTGCCAACGCTGTCCACCGCCACCTCCACCTCCACCTACTCGCAGCAGCAGTGTCAGTGGTACCTGTGGATCCTGGCCGAGAGCATCCGCCGCACCTGGCTCGTCGCCGTCAGCCTCTGCCCCGTCTACTCGACGCTGCAGCAGCGCTGGGCCACCTGCCCCGGCGGCGTCATGTACACGAACCGCAGCGGGCTTTGGAATGCCGCGACCGCCACCGAGTGGGAGAAGCAGTGCCTGCGATGGGACGTGGCCTTCCTGCAGCGCTTCGAGAGCGCCACCGTCTTGGACCACTCGGACCCGGCCGACATTGACGAGTTCGGCACCGCCATGCTGGACATGACCTTCAATCGGGACTTGTTGGAGAAATGGAGGAACAGAGGCCCGGCCTAGGTCTGAGCTGTAGTCGCCGATACAGATGCGTTTACCTACGTTTACGTTTCCAAGCCGAAGCTGTGCGATGAATTGTACACTCTGAACGACTTCCTGGTAGTCACTTTACCTTTCTTTTCTGTATATGCGATGTATTCTTTCCGACGCCGACACAACACCGACACCAATACCGACACTGACACCAACACGGACACCCACACCCACACCAACATCGACACCAACATCGACACCAACATCGACACCAACATCGACACCAACATCGACACCAACATCGACATCGACACCAACACCAACCCTAATATTAACATCGACACAACACCGACACTGACACCAACACCAACACTGACACCCACCGACATCGACTACGACACCTATAGATATGATATAATACCAACACTAACACCAACACCGACACCCATAGATACGATGTGATGTGATATAATACAGAACAGCTTCTCGGCAAGGAACGAGAACATATATATAATATAATATATAGTATATATACTAAGCCATGAAAGAGAAAAAACACGACCTGAATAAACCTCACTCAACCTCGCAGTCGAGCACACAAGGCTGGGGCCAAAGCTCCCAAGATATAACTATAACTATGATTTTGTTACCGTAAGCCCAAGTTAGGACCGAAAAAGACTTTTATAAGACTTGGTATACTCCGTAGAGGACCGGTCAACTTCGACCACTGGCCTCGTGACACGAACACCGGGAAAAAGGTCAAGAACCTACATAGTTTCCCTGTTCCTCCACCCGCTTGAACGCAGCATAAAGTAGAAAGTAGTATAGTATACACTTGCAATGATGAGCTGATAGGGTCTCCCCATCTCCCCATCTCCCCATCTCCATAGCTTCCAGCTTCTCAGCTTCCAGCCCCAGTTTTCCGTTTTCCATTCCATGTCCATGTCCGTATCCATGTCCATTCCATTCCATTTCCATTTTCAGCCTTGTGTCCCCAAAACAAACTTGACCGGAACCACCCATTCACTCCCAAAGTCCGTCCCATGTTGTCGTCGAGATCCATGCTTTTGCCATGCCGCCGCCGAAATCCCAATGTCCGCCACCCAGACTTGCCAGCTGACCTCAAATCCATCCACGGCCATGGCGTGGAGCAGTCCAGTCTTGGGCGCTCCCAGGCTGAGAACGTGTTTGCTTGCCATGACCAGCGCTTGACCATCCACTTCGGTCAACAACCCCGAAGTGGCAGACAGCCCGGTTGGCACATCGATGGAGAGCACGCTAGACGTTCGATTCGCCCATCGAATCATTTCCAGCACTGTCGCCTGGTCGTCCGTCCGGATTTCCTCAAATGTGACATGTACCCCGAGTAAGGCATCGACAACCACGTCCGGGGCAGGGGCCCCTCCAGATGCCTTGGCTTGGTACTCATCCCACCGATCCACATATCCTTGTCCCTTTTTATAGATTCCCAGTTGTTTTCGCATCACCTCAAGCAGTAGCTCTTCGCGCTCCCCTCCGAGGACGACGACCGTCACCCTGAGCCGACGGTTGCGTAAATGCCTGGCTGCCGCGATGGCTCTAGCACCGGATTTGTGATTACCAACCAAGAAAACCACGCTTTTGGCGCTGGGTAGCACCTTGAGAACGCCCATGGCGATGCTGCGCCCCGCATTTTCCGAGAGCATGTCCTCGGTCAACCCCAGTTCGGAAATACACAACTGCTCGATCTCAAGCATTTGGAGTGGCGAGAGGCAATGGCAAGGTTTGTTGTTGGCCATTTTGAACGAAGCACGGATGCCCGACACAGAACCATTGAGAGGCGATGCTGTCTGGATTCGTCCCAGCGGCCGCGGAGATTCGGTCTGGTCAATATGCCCGGGAATGACGCTTGCTTTTCTGGACTGGAGTGGCCGTCTGGAAGTGCCTCTTCTCGACCCCTTCCCGCTGCTGTAATGGTCTTCCGGGACTTCGTCCTCAGTCTCACCAGCCTCACTCTTCCATCGGTCCTTGTCCTTTGCATGTGGGGTGTCCAGCACGTTCTCGGTGAAATGAAGGTTTCGCCCACCATTGGTCCCGGGTCGTGCTTTGCGATTGAAACTCACCAGTCTGTCGGCGTCCGCCGTGGTGTCCGCTTGTCGGATGTCGTCAAATACCCGTCGCTTGTCGAATTTGGACAGGTTTGATTCAAAGTCAAAATCGCCCAGATCCTGAATGTCAGTAGCATCTTCAGTCGCCCACCCATTGAGGTCTTCGACAGCTTTGCGACCTCGTTGCGTATGATTCTTCTTGCTCGATCTAGGTACCTCTTCAATCAGGGGTGTCTGCCGCCATCCCTTGCCCTTTCCAGCCTTCTTTGGGTTCTTCAACGGGCCATGGTTGACATCCTTCATGTCGATGATTCCTGGTCCAGTTTGAGAGGGGGTGTCTCGGACCTGGCTTTTATTCACGGTCTGCGCCACTGATTTCACTTCGGCCACACTGTTCCCGAGACGCAACGCATCGAACGGTTCGGTAAGGGTTGCGCTTGCAGATGTACCTTTCCTTTCCGGCCACTTGGGCACAGCAGTGGCAATGCTGGAAACCGAGCTACTCCCCACATTCACGTTACCATCCCTCGGCAATCGCGTGGAAGGACTGCTAACAGCGCCGTCAACCGGGGGAGCCGGTTGCGGTGGGTGCGCCGTCGGAGGCACTGCTGCTGCTGTGATCGGAGGCTTTGTGTAACTGATGATGGCGGGGTCTAGGAATGCAGCTTGATTTCGCTGCGTCTCAGGGTCGCTCGGGATAGCGGCTTTCTCGGCATGAGTGAGGGCAGCTGGTGCAGGTAATTCCTCTTTGGCCCTTGGTTGAACAGGCGAGACTTCTAGGTCGGCGATGGAGGAGGATTCGAGCGTGTAGGTGGCCAGTCGTTGATTATTCCATAGTAGTAAAACTAGCAATCAGTCAGTGAGTGCACCATCTAAAAGAATCCACCGCGCAGATAGAGACAGACCATCCTGTAGAAATAGCTTCTGGTTCGCGACGTCGGCGACGACACCCTGCACCTGGGTGTTCGGCCACCACGGCGGGCTCTTGAGAGTGACCAGAATGGTGTAGCCGATGAACTCGGACGCCATGGTGAACGGATGGATGTAATCTATCACAGCATACTGCTGAAGAGAGTAAAACGCTGAACAATTGACGAATGTTCTGTTTCTGTTTCTGTGTGTGATGCGGGATGTCGAAGTGGACAAAAGTTTTGATCCCTCAGTTTCCCCTTTCGTCACTTTCTCACACGACCGACCAACGAGCTGTGCAACGCAGCATCCATCAAGGATCCGTTCGGCCTGGAATTTGTACCGCCACTACAGTCTATTGTAGTTGCTATACTCTTCGAATAGCTGCGTGCTACCAGATCATGGGTGCAGACCTGACTTTAAGCTGCCATGATTCTTCTCTTCTACTACCACCACCACTACCACCACTACCACTACTAAGCTGTGCCACTTGCTCGCATGAGTTGTGTCTCCGCCTCGAGCATCTCTTCAAAGGAGAAGTCATCATCCCCAAAATCATCTTCTTCCGTGGAGAACTTGATGGTCTCCTTTTTGGTGGCGGTATAACTTTGACCCTTTCCAGTATCCTTCTCTGTCACCGTCACCGTAGTGGCCGCGGAGGCGATCTTTTGTTTCGCCTCGAGTGTCTCATGCCCAGACAGTTTGGAATAGAACTGCAATACTTTGGGGTGGACCATGACTTTGCGTTCGTCAAACCGAAGCACTTGCAACCCCTCCTTACTTCTGGCTCGGCTGAGCGCGACGTATGCCTGTCCTTTCTCGAACACCTTCCCAAGATCCACCTTGACCCGCGTCAGAGTCTGTCCTTGAGCCTTGTGTATAGACAGAGCCCATGCCAAAATCAGAGGTACTTGCACTCGTTTTACAAGCACCTCACCTTGTTGAGATTCCGTTTTCCACTCGTCTGGCAAGCAAAGCATGCTCCGGGATGTACCATCGGGGAGGTTAAATCGAACCATGGGCCACAATCTTGTAGATCCAGCAGCCGTACCTGTGCTTTTCGATCTGGCAGCCTGGATTTTCTCACGTGCAGCCGCTTTTTCATCCGACAGCTCTCCACCGTCAGGCTCGTGCGCCAGTAGGAAAGCCGGTTCGTCCTCCTTGTAGGCGAAGAAGGTGCTTTCGTCCATGAAAGATTGAACAATCCCGAGTGAACCATTGACAAGTTGGGCGTCAATGTTTTTGATCAACATGACTTGCGAGCCTTTCTTCAGTTCCAAGACCTCTGGGGCAATGAAATTAGCAAGAAGGGCCTTTCGCACGTTGAGATCTTGGACGCCTGTATCAACGGCATGAAAGGTCATGGTTTGGCCCGACAGTTTGCGCATTCGATTCTGGTTCGCAAATTCTACTTCTTCTCGCCGGGGATATCTGTATGTCATTAGAAGAGAAGTGCATGAAGAATATGGCAAAACCTACAACTCCGTCGCCTCAAGTTCATCATGGAAATTGAGAGGCCGCGAGAGAGATTTAAACTCCCGAATTGTAGCGGCGCTCATCTTGCCGAGGCGCATTTCATTGAGCATGCTTGCAAACTGTTCATCCTTCTGTCGGAAGACGTGAGTCAAAAGGATCGTGTGTCCAATGCAAGTGTTCCAAGTTGTCGCATCAAAGACGAACTTCGCGATCGAGTTTTTCTCAGGCACTGGCGGAAGTTGAAAGAAGTCCCCAGTGACGACCAGCTGGATTCCCCCAAATGGCCGACCATTGTTGCGAATTGTGCGTGCAACCTGTTCGAGTTTGTCGAAGAGTTGGCCATCCACCATGGAAATTTCATCAATGATCAGAACTTTGGTCCGAAGCCACTTTTGTCTCGACTTTTGGTTTCGTTTGATCTTCTTGACAAGTTCGGGTGCAGGTTCTTTTCCCAAACCAATCCCTGCCCAGCTGTGTAGAGTTTGTCCTTCCAGGATGCAGGATGCTAAGCCTGTGGACGCTGTGATCGCAACGCGATCGGGCTCTTTGCGGTATTTGTGCCGGAACTGCGCGATGATTGCTCTCATCAGGACCGACTTTCCTGTACCGGCCGACCCTGTGAAAAACACGCTTTTCCCTTCCTCCATGACCGCCTTCACGACTGTCTTCTGCTCGTCGCTGAGAAAAGTCTCCGGCACTCTATCCACACTGGGTTTTGATGCTTCAGCTGGTGTGGTGGACGATTGGACCGTCCGATTTGCAGGCGTCCGTGCCATCGATGTGGCCGGTCGCTGACGGATGGATGCTGCCTTTTGTAACATTTCTGACATTGCCGACGACGCCTTGTCCCGGCTGCTCATAGAATCAAATTGCTTCTGTGCAGAATATTGATCAAAACGGCCGGCGTTCTCATGTCCACCAAGTCCAGCATATTTGTGCTTGACTCCATCTTGTTCGTTGAGCGAGGCTGATTTTGATGTAAACGACGAAGGAAGAACTCGTTTCTTGCTTGGTCTGGCACGTTCAGGGGATGGCGCTGGTTTTGGCGAAGTCCTTGCATCAGGGCGTACAAAATGCGACTCTGGCGATTGAGACCACGGAACTGGAGCGCTGCTTGAAGGCGGAGAAGTCCTCTGGGGCAGAGGCGACACCGTGGAACAAGCAATAACCGAGGGGCCAGGAGGGCTATTCTCATCAAAGGATGTTTGGTCGTGGAGATAACTTAAACCGCTGCTGGTGGTACTCAGGCTGCGATCAAACTTTCTTTTCAAGCCCGGCTGGGATTTCTCCCGTTGGAGATTGCTGGCGGAAGTGTTTATCTGCAAAGGAGTTTGCTTTTTGTCACCCTGTTCCGAGGACGCATGTCGGACGGCTTGAGCAAACATGACAGCATTAATGAATACTTTCGGAGATCGCGGGACGCAGACTGAGGAGCGGAGGACGAGTTTGAGGAGGTGTGGGTGCATGAAAGGAAAGAATCACAGACGAAAATCACGTCGGGGATTCAAGCAAGGAGGAAAAGCGGAGAGGTCGTTGGTAACGATGGTGCATCGCGATTGCAGGCTTTACACGTACGATTGAAACCGCAGACGAGCCTGGCCAAACGCGTGAGGACGAGATCGGTCGCGTGAAGATTAGAGAAGCTTGGCATGTTGACTCGGGCCGATGGAGGGGCCGATGCATCACGAGTCATGGGCTCAGCCTTGTTTGATGAAAGCAGTGAATCTACTCCCCATAATAGTAAGGATAGGAGAACTGGACATCGTCTTCGTATTCATATGCAGCACAGGGTATTTACCTGTCAGTGCAGCATTGCATGCAATCAATAGCCTGAAGTATATTATCGCGCTTACATGGGTATCCTGTGAATCTCTGAGTAACTTGACCCCGGTCTTAGGCTTTCCCCTTCTACCTTACACGCGCTTGGATTTGGGTATTCTCGAAACCCCAGCCCGCCGGAAATTGCCAGAACATCCCGTGGTTTCGGCGAAACATGCACAGCATAACCAACACAACCTTAGGACCGTAACGAGCTGTGTTCCATCCAAACAGACTTCACCCCTGATAGCCGGTATAAGCATTGCCGAACGACGGCGGAGGTTGTTGGTACATTCCTCCTGGTGCAGCCTGACCGCGGCCGTACCCACCAGCTGAAGGTGGGACCTGTCCATATGCTGACTGAGGGGATGGGGTATAGGGACTTGCTAGATGGTTCGAATCCCAGGGAACACGGCCGGGGGGACTTGGACCTGGATAATTTATCAGCTGGGAACCATGACATAGGCCTTCAGACATACCTTGCGGGGTGATTGGACCAGGGGCACCATACTGCGGGAAGTATGGGGAGGCCGGATTATAGCCCCCAGGAGTCGTGGCAGAGCCAACCGAGGTCTGTGGCGAGTACGTATCGAATTGACCAGTTGGGGGTCTATCTTTGCCCCACTGTTCTTGTGAGACCACATTCTTGACATATATATATGTGGGAGGCACTTACCGAGCATTTCAATGGTCTTCCGTTGACATTGTAACCGGACAGTTGGCAGATAGCCATTGCCGCATTCTCATGCGAGTCCATCTTGATGAATGCAAACCCACGATCCGACTGGAATCGAGTCTCCACCACATAGCCGAAATTCTGGAACAGTGGCACTAGATCTGCTTGTGTAGTATAAGGCGTGAGATTACCGACATAGCACGTGGTCTGCCAGGCGGGAGTTTGGTTCGCAACCATCTCGTAAGACTGGATACCTTGAGTGGGAAAATGGTGATGCCCAAATGGTGTGGTAGGACTCATGCCCATCGCAGCCATCGCTTGTTGCTGGGAGATGGATGGTTGACCTTTCTGGTTTGCCCAGTTGACACGGATGGCCCGACTGCCGAGCCACTCACCATCCATAGACGCGAGGGCCTTTTCAGCATCGGCTCGTTCCCGGAACGCCACAAAGCCGTACCCGCGCGATCGGCCGGTCTTCATGTCCCACATGACTCGTGCCTCTGAGACGGACCCAAAAACAGAGAATGCTTGGAGGAGAACCTCGTCATTGACTTCGTTGCTCAAATCGCCGACGAATACATGGAAATGATTTGAAGTGTCCTCCTTGTTGCTGGCGTTGGACTGATAAGCCCAGTTGACCCGAATCTCGGCTTGATGGACCCGGCGACCATTCAAGGTGGTCAAGGCGCGCTCAGCCGCACCCGGATCATCGTATTCGACAAAGCCGTAGTTGAACCCTTTGGTACTGAACTGGCCCTGGTCTGTTAGCGTGCACCGATGACAGCATATGTTGAAACACTACTCACAGTTTTGTCCGGAATGATCTTGACGCTGAGAACATGACCTGTTGTCTCGAATATCTGCTTCAAGACGTCTTCTGTCACGCGAGGATCAAGACCACCCACATAAAGTGCTCTTTTGTTCGGCTCGGGTGCAGCCCTGCGAACGACTCCGCCGGCGGAAGCAGACCCAGGCGTGACTTGACTGGGAACCGGATTGGTGTTCGCAGGGATGACGACTGGAGGCAATGGAGGGGGTCCCATGGCCGCGGCAGTGTGCCCATTGCTGCCAGTAACCTCGTAACCTGGAACGCCAACCGAGGAAGAAGGTGGTGGCGGCAGGGTGGAAGGAGGAAGGTTTTCCGCCATATTGACGAAAGGTAACGTTTGCGACAACTGAGAGGACAGAAGACAAAGTGCGCGGCGAGGACTCGGATGGAAATGTCTTGTAATATAGGCAGCAGCTCAAGTAGCTACTCAGATTGGATAGTACTGCGGAGAGGGAGCGCGAGAACAGGTCGTGAAGAAGGAAATCTCGGTTGCGAAAGTCCAGACAATCTGCTATCAAGATGCAAGCCAACCAGCAACAGGAGCGCCCAACGTCGAGGAAGTAGGAGATGATGACAATGCAAGACTCGGAGGTAGGAGGAAGATAGCACAAGGTCGGTCGCAAAAGAGGTCGCGCCAGGAGGTTGATGGCTCTTTCAGGGTTGGCGGGCGGCAGCGGAGATGGTGGGAGCAGCTGAAACCGAGAGCAGCAGAGCAGAGGAGAGCAGAGCAACACACAAAGTGGTGAACTGAGAGACGGAAGGAAAGGAGAGATAAGGAATCGCTCGAATTCTGTTCCCAACGCCCAACTTGCAATGCACGAATTCCAAGCGACACGACGGGAGATGGAGAAAGAAGAAAAGCGACGAATTGAAGAAGATACGCAGGGAGCAAGATGGCTAGAAGAAGAGAAGAGAGTGAGAGTGGTGAGAGGAACGCAGGTGTAAGTAAGTAGGTAGTACCTTAGCTTAGTATAGGTACGGTCGCAGCAGCTTTACCTACTGTAGATACTGTAGCGAGTGGGCAGATGATTACTAGGTTTTGGAGAGAATGCCGTCATATTGGAAGCGCCGATGCCAGTGAGCCAGTGAGCCAGTGTCGCAGTTGCCAGCACAATTCCGGAGTAAGCCTGTCAGAGGCGGCTACGGAGTACGAGTACTGTAAGCCTCGAGGCCGCCGCAGTGCCAGTAGTCGGTCGGTACCAGGTAGTAGTGGGGCGCCACCGTTCAAAGGCTTAGGCTTGATGGCAGGTGGCTGCCCCTCGGGGATGATCAGGCTTCCAGGGGTGACCCGGCGCCTGTCAAGCTTAATGCTACCCGCAGACAATAGCCCAAGGCCCATAGTCCTCAAGTCCTCAGTCCTCAGTCCCCAGGGTACTCCGTAAGGTACTTAGAGTAGGCACCTAGGTGCCAGGCGTGGTTACCTAATCAACATCTGCCCGCGCTCGCTCCATCCTGCGCAGTACAGTAATTAGTGCCACTGTCTGGCCTCCGCTGTCCAGCTTCACGGAAAGTACATAGATTGGTGACTGACCCACCGAACCGCCAACTACTGTCACTCCTACAGAGTATATACTTTCGCTATTGTGGCCCGACTCGAACCTTCACCTCCTGACACATATAGTTGGCAGCTGCACATCTGCTCTCCCTGCCTGAATGACCTTGCCGCTGAAGTCCCCCGACTCCTCCCCCGTACCCGAACACTCACACTCCTCGACCCGGTTGCGAATGCGCACGCGATGGCTGCACCTAAACCTCCCTATGACCCGGTGAAAACGGTGGAAGGCATGTTTAACGGTTCAGTGACTCGCATCGCCTATGCCATGAAAGACCCTTTGAACTATGCGCAGTCCACAAAAGCCGTTCTCGCCGAGACTGCGAAGAAGTTCCAAGATGCGCTCGACGACTGTGAGATCCAGATCCTCGAGGCAAAGTGGTACCTCGAGCATCAGTTGGCTTTGAACAAGGCGCGACGCGAAGCGAAAGCCAGAGAAGACAGCGCGGCGCATGCGAAAAGGAAACACGAGGAAATCAAAGACGAACAAGAAAAGACTGTCGAGTCCGAGAGGGAAAATGCACCGAAACGCGTTAAGACGGCAGAGCCTGAGGAATCCGTACAGACGCAACGACCCCCACAACCGCCTTTGCAACCACAGCCTCCTGTTGCTCTCGCGAACGCAACTAACAGCACGAACACGAGCAAAGCCGTTCCGAAGACAGGAGAGAAGCCGAGGGTTTCTGTTACCACGGACGTCAAGACATCACAACCTACCCCAGCGCCTCCCTCCAAACCACAGGCTAAGCTGGCTCGGCCCACACAGATACCTGAGAGTACTGTTGCACCGATCACGGCTGAAGAGCATCCTAAGATGACGCCACAAGATATGTCAGCCGGAGGCAATGAGGACTTCAACTTCGTTTCCATGTTTGGTGAGGCCTCAGGCGACAACCTGGACGGCGCAGGGAACGGCATGAACTTCGATCTCAACCTCGGCAACGGTTTCGACGCCGAGGCGGCTGCCCACAACCTCAACGTGCATGATTCATCATTGAACTCCCTCCTCCCTGGCCTGGAATCTTATGCCAACCAGGCGGGTGACGACAACAGTTTCAACATGGGCGGCAATGTCGATATGAGCACTGGCGGAGGAGCCGACATGGGAGCAGGCATGACCACTGATAACAACGTCCAACAGCAGATCAATATCAACGATTTCAGTCTCCCCTCACTGGGACCGAACGAGTTTGACGATCTACTCAATTCCAACGACATGAATTTCGACGGATCCCTTGACCTAAACGATGATGGAATGATGAACATGGAGAATATGGATATGGATTTTGACAGTATGTTCAAATAAGGACATGGGCCACAGCCACACGCCGTTTCGGCATCGGCGTTATTACAGAACAAAGCCCAACAACGAAAGCCCGGTTTCGTTACAGTATTGAAAGAGCGAAATCGGAGCCAGACAAGGCCCATCTATCTACGAGACTGTCTCAGCATTGATTGACCTTGACCGGAGCAGGCATTCGCCGCCTATCTGCCCGAAAAGGTCTCTAGCAAGCACGAACTCAAGTCCGGGTACATTCTTGTGGTGGTGGGATGAAAGATAAGCAGCTCGCCTCTGTGGCCAGTCCAGCAGGCCCACGCTGTCTGGTGTGGAGGCTAGACCGTGCGTACGGGATGATGCTGTTTACTCTACGGAGTACTCTATTGTGGACTGTTCGCAAACTGGAGCGTGGGTGTTAGGCGAAAGATGGCCGAATTTCTTCTCTCTTCGGCAGTCTTTTCTGTCTGTCGTTAGTCGTTTATATTCTTCGAGATACCCAGGGGCTAGGTTGTTGTATATTTTTTGGTTATTTGAACCCACAGGGAAGACGATGGACTGGGAACCAGGCCTTCCAACATATCCAATAGCAATTCCAATCGAATTTTGACCCATCCTGACTGCGATTATTTTTCTCCCGTTCGTTGATACAACCACGCCGGCTGGTGTCTGCCAACCCCCTACTACTCAGGTAGTAGAGCCTCCCAATCCCTGTGCCAAGACATGGACATGCCTGGAAAAAAACAACTTGGATCTAGGTCGTAATCCAGACTCTGCCTCAGCCCCTGCTTCAGTCAGCCTTGCCTTTTGGGCCAGGACTCAGCTTGTCGGTGGAATTCACGGCGGAGTTCGACTTGGTGTCGATCAAGTGGACGGAAAAGTCGACCTCTCCCACCAACTCCTTGATCTTGGCCAGCACGTGTGCGGTCTCCTGCATGATGAGGATGCCGGCAATCTCCAGCACGGCGAAAGCGGCGTAGCACGGTTCATCGATGTGCTTGGTGCTGAGGATGGCCGGGTCGACCGCGGAAAGCTGCTCGGCAATGTCGAAGGGGGCCGGCAGACGGATGTACGGCGGGAGCGGCTGGACGTTCGACATGCTCGACGACAGCAGGTACAGCGTCGAGGTGAGCTCGTCGCTCGTGATGTGCGACTGGGCCGTCAGGCGCCGGAAGTCGCGCAGCCACTCGCTCTCCTGGCCGTCCGGGCTGGAGTTGAAGGCCTGCGACGACCACGAGGTCAAGGCCATGTAGTTGAACAGCTTTTGCATGTGGCCAATGAGCTCGTCGTACGCCTGCTTGGGGAATTTGCCGCCAAAGGTCGGTTCGTAGACCGTGAATGCCGAGTGCTCGCGCAGCCGGTTCATCATGACCATGATCTTCTCATAGACTTTTTCTCGAGCCTTGTCCAGCTTCCTCATCGGACACGACTTGTCGTTCTGGCGGGCGAGCGAGCCGTGCCGCAGTTTCGTCTCCACCGTCGAGTGGGTGATGGAGTAATAGTTCGCCATCAGGTACAGCGTGGCTCCGAGATCTTTGCGCAGCGTCGCGTGCGTAGTTATCGGATAGGGGAAATACGTCCAGATGAACGCGACCACAATGCCGGCCACCACCGAAGCCAACCGGTAGGGCGCCAACAAATAGATGCGATAGTATTCCTGCCCGTTGGACGTTAGGAGTTTGGTGCCGATCTTGCGGTCTTGCAGCTCATATCCAACAATCAGAATCACCGTCACTGCAGAGATGACCGCGGTGATGATATGTTTGGGCTTCTTGAATACAATGTAATAGCAGCAGACGAAATAGACGTATGACAACGGAATGATGGCCGCAGGCTTCTGGTCCGACATGTACCAAATCGCGATTGAGACTGCAGTTGCCACAGCGGTACCCAGCACTCTGCCAATGAACCCGCTCACACCTACTCCGGCCGTGGGACCCATCGAGATGGCGACCATGATGACCGCCCAGATGCCCCGTTGAGCCAGGTAGAAGTGACTAGTCTGGTGGATGAACCCAATGATTGCCACACTGATGCTGGCGACGGCCACCCGAAATCCAAAGGCAGACTCAGGAGAGCCCAGGAATTTCGGGACCAGATTCAGATGGCCGGTAGCACGTTGATACCAGGTTGTTGGAGGAAGATGTTCTGGATCCTTCTTTTTGGATAGCGACGCCCCAAGCGAGATAATGATACCCGTAGCCTCCCCGTCTGGAACTCCCTGGTCCGAATCGGCTTGCATAAACCCACTCTGCATCAACTTCCTGATACGCCTCCATCCTGGGAAGATGAGTCTGTTCTTTTTCATGGTCCCATCCTGGACTTTGGAATCGGCGAAATGAACCATATTCAGAACCGAGAGGCAGATTGAATATAGGAGGTAGTCGAGATAGAGCATCAGGTACAATTGTTGATGGTTATGTTTCTGGCGGACAGTGTCGTCGAGAGAATCCGAGTCTGTGAAGTTGTATTGGGCCATCGGATCGTCCCAGAACTTCGCAGGAACGTTGATCTTTTTCTTTTCGCACCATCGCCGCATAGTATCCTGGCGGCGTACTTCAAACAGCTTGATCTGGGCTTCCAGGTGCTCTCCAAACTTAGGATCACCTGGTGCAGGTGGTGCCCCGGCCATCATTTCGGGATCCTTGCTGGTCGCCTTTGGTCGTGGTCTAAGCTCCAGGACATAGCAAATATGGGCCAAGCCGTCGATCAGACTGGCCCTGACATTCTGAAATGACCCGCGAGACAGGACAATGATTTCGCGCCACTCGTCCGCCTCAAGGCGTCTAATAGCTTCAACCATATCCACGTTAGATATTAGGTCTGTTCCCTGAGCCTTTTGGTTTTTGACGGATTCCAGAATATCGACAAAGGTCGATAGGCCGGTAATCGGAAGAAAAATACTCTGCAAAAGGCCCCATATTTTGGTGAAATCCCCGGCTCGCAGTTTTCCCCAGCCGATTTCTTTCTTTGCAAATCCAATTTCAATTTTGAGCTGACCAAACAGCTGCGATGCTTGTTGAAGTTTTGATTTCATCATCTTCGCGGCGTCCTCGGCCTGTTTCATGGACACTTCAGCCTCAGGCTTGTCCCATGCGGGTCTCAGTTTATCATGTTCGTCTTGACAGCCGTCGTTGCCCTCCTGAGATGTAGCAATGGCATGTACGTAGGCTGCCTGCGTGTTCAAGCACTCCTTCATAAGATTTAACACCCCCGTCATCAGCTTGTATGATATCTTTCTGGAAGAGATTGGGAGGAGAAACAATGACACTCCTGTGGAAAGGGCATATCCGGTTAGAAAGGTCTTAAGCAGAGTGTTGACGAATTTCATCCCTGCGGCCATGTTGGGAAATGTTGCAGCATATGTGGAGGCGACAATGATGAAAATGAGGTACTGAATAGACACAAGGAAGAGTTGAGGTCGAAGTGCCCGAACAGCGTTCGCAACATACAGATTGAAAAACAACCAAACGCATGCGGTGACATTAGCAGCTGCACTGTACTGCGTGGGTTGAGCACCTTGTCGAGCAGCTAC
This sequence comes from Capronia epimyces CBS 606.96, assembly GCF_000585565.1. NCBI lineage: Eukaryota > Fungi > Ascomycota > Eurotiomycetes > Chaetothyriales > Herpotrichiellaceae > Capronia > Capronia epimyces. Next base: position 882,615 of record NW_006912907.1, read on the forward strand.
TGCGCACTGAATTGACAGAAGTGCCATTGCAGCTGCAAGACACAGGGTGAACAACGCTGTCATCATGGACTGGATGAATTTACCCCGAGGGAGTATCGGCAAGGACAAGACCGAGAGGATCGCGACCAGATATCCCAGGGTCGAATATGTTTCCGCCCAGCCATCGCTCTGGTAGCTGAACACGATAAGCCTGGCTGTATACTAGTAGTTCGAAGTGTTGGGTTTGACTCACGCTGCAAGTGCAATCGCTGGCGACGCTCCTCCTCTGAAACCCGTTAGCTTGATAAAGGACAACTGCACCTTCTTACTTGAGCATCATCAAGAACGTAGGGAGATCCAGGTTGATCTTTGCGGCCACCTTCTTGAGAAGGCCAGGTCTGGACTTCTTGGCCTCTTCCTTGTAGTCGCCATTCTGATCACTCTGCTCGTAGCCGGGCGGAGCCCTATTCCCCTCTACGTTTGTTGCCTCATCAGCTGGTTCTCGATCCGTCGCAGACATCGTTGGAGAGTGCAGAGAGAAGGGGTGCCATCAAGAAACCAAGTTGTGAGAATGATGGTCCGGCAGGAGCTCTTAAGAACAAAGGATATGGCGGGATTGGATGTCTCACAGTCGCTGCCGGTGCCCGCCCATGGCCGTTGTTTTCTTCTAACTTTCGCGTTGGACCAGCAGATCGAGAGTTTTTGCCCAAAGCGTAACCCATCTGTCGACGAGCGAATGGGCTTGCGAGGAACAGGCTGGGTCGTGCTGACTACATTGCTTAGTTAGCTGACGCCCTACGTCAAGCACCTATCAAACTTTCAACAATTTACGGAGTGAGTAAAGAGACCCAGGGGCCGGGATTGCCGGCATGATGCTGCCAGGTAATAACGTATGGAGTATAGAGTACGTACCTGTGGAGGATTTGTTAGGTACTAGGTAGGTAGGTATGGTACTCGACATGTTAATGTAGGTACCTTGCTTGTAGGTGGAGGTCTGACTGACAGAGAGGGAATTGGATAATGTCTGACAACGCGGCTCGCGAACAGAGTCCCCCAAGCAAATTCTGTCAGACACACCTATTAGTGCTGAACGCCTTTGATTGGGGTATCAGAATCCACGTGACCAACCTCCCCCGGCCGCGCCAAGCACTCTCCTGCGTCGCTGAGCTCGAAACTTTTTGGCTAGTAACTGGAGAGACTAACAGAATACTCCTGGATACTAGGTAGTTGTACCAAGGTATCTTGTCGAGAGCCATCACCATGGCCCCCTCAAGGGCGCCGAGTGCGCTCCTCCTGCACTCTATGAGGTCTCTAACCATTGAGAAATCACCAGCGGCATTTGCCCTCCGTGCCTTCACATCGACGAGCTCGACATATGAACAAGCCCAAGTCGAGAGAACATCCTTCTATCGAAATCCCGACCCGGAGACTGTCTACCACCCGAGACTGGAGCCCAGACTTGCCCGAGCCGGTAGACCTCCAGTTGGGTCACGCCGACGACGAATGGCTCTTGCGCAGTCTCCTCGCATTCCATTCGAGCAATTGCCCTACCAATGTTTCCAAGAAGCGCGCAAGATCCTGATCGAGGACCGAGAGGAGAAACTCAGAAAGATCGAGATAGAAAGAGCCCGCATCGCTCGCGTTCGGGAGGCCGATCCCAGCACATTTCGGGGAGGAGAGGCCTTCAAACAAAAGAGACTGGCAAGCATGGAGGCCGAGCTCGAACGTCTGAAGATTTTGGCCGACATCAATGATCCTAGTGTGAAGAGGAGGTTTGAGGATGGAAAAGGTTCGTCAGAGTGCGAAGACATGATGACCACCCAGCTGACATTACAAAGGTGATATGAACAAACCCATATACAGATATCTCGCAGAGAGGAAATGGCGAGAATATCCCCGGAAAGTCCTCGTCCAACGAATCACGCAAATGAAGGTGGTTCCAGATGTCGTTCCCAATGTCGATCCTATACTGGATGTCAAAATCGCATTTGGGAAAAAGGCTGTTGCACCAGGCGATTTCGTGGCCTCCGACATCAGCGAGAAGCCATGCCAGCTTACATTACAAGCTTTCAACCGCGGCGAGAAGCTGGTCACCATCGCCGTTGTCGATCCCGATGTACCGAATCTCGAGACCGATAGCTTTGACTCCAGATGCCACTATCTAGCGTCCAACATCACCATCTCCCCGACCAAACCTCTGGTCGACCTGACCAGATTGTCCCCAGATTCTCAGGTTCTTCTGCCGTGGTTGCCGCCTCATGCACAGAAGGGAAGCCCCTACCACCGACTGTCCATCGTCATTCTCCAGCAAAAAGACAACATTCCCATTGATGTTGAGGTTGCCAGGCAGAAGGCTCAGCGTGACGGATTTACAGTCCGCAGCTTCATGAGCCGGCATCTGTTGACTCCAATCAGCGCGTCTTTGTTCCGGACCAAATGGGATGACAGCACGGCTGCTGTCATGGAAAGAGCTGGTCTCGCGGGCGCCGATATTGAGCTCAAGCGGAAGAAGGTCGAACCGCTGCCATATAAGAGACGCAACCCGTCCAGTTTTAGATAGGTTGGCCCTTATTAGCCATGTACAATATGAGTGTAGTGTTCTCCCTCAAAACGGCACGGGCCATGTACCTGTGCGATGAGCTTATATTCAAGATTATGAGACGGCGTTCAGTTTTTTCCAGGATCAGCCTGGAGTTGTGTCTTCCAAAGGAAGGTCTCCCTTCACCCGTCCCTTGGCGATCCCACCAGGCCCTCGGACCGGAGTGAGTTGCGGAGTGCGAAACGAAGTCCAGCTGAACCACCCGTCGCCATTGTACAGTGCTTTTCCGGCGATCAAGGCCATCGGCACGGGCCCATAGAAGCGCGAGTCTCGACTATAGGACAGACTGTCGCCGGCCACCCACACATGGCCTTCTGGGACTTGTACGAGGGTCGGCTCTTCTCGGACGCGGCCGTTGTCGTTGTCGTTGTCGTTGTCGTCGACCTCGGTGATCCCAGGCACCGGTGCGCCGCCGACCGTCGGGCTCTGGGACGGGTCGCGCACGACATAGTCGCCGGGCATGCCGATGACGCGTTTGCACGCCTTGCCGCGCAGGAATATGGGATTCTCAAACAGAATCACGTCGCCAATCTGGATGTTTCGCCCGCGCTTGTGCCGTCGAGAGTAGATCGTGTATGACAGCCCGCTGGCGATCGTCGGATACATGGAGGGGCCGGCGTTTGCCTTTTTGGGTGCCACGACATCATCAGCGGCCGGGGAAGAAAGAAAAAACCACGGGGACGAGGACGGGGATAGGAGGGCTGAACTGCACTGAACTGCACTGAACTGCACTGAACAGCACTGCACTGCACTGCACTGCACCTACCGTGTACCAGATCCAATTGTGCGCAATCAGCGCAGACAGAGAATAGATCGCAATGAACGTCGCTCCGACGTGGATCGCAAACGACACCGGAGTTCGTACCGGTCGTGGCGCTGGGTTGGGGTTGGGCGCAGCTCGGAAGAGCCGCCGGAGGAGAGACATTGCTGCGATAGCGATGGCGATTGAAGAAAGCAACAACAGATATGTACCTTATGTACGGAGTAATATATCAGCTAGAGAGGGGCACTGGCATGATGCAGATCAAGTGCTGCGAGAGCGCTTCCCTCGACCTTGCGAGTCCAAATGGTTTCCAAGCTCGTCCCCAATATCGATGTACGCGGAGTATGCAAAGTACATGTACTCAAACCTGTCGTTCAAACCATGCAAATTTGCCAAGATGAGTACTATTCTGCACGGCGTAAGATTGTACGTAACCGTACCGTTCTTGCGGCTCACCCCAGATCGGGACGAGGGTCATGCCGCCCTGCACTCACCTCGAGGCTGTATCCCTAGCGCTAGACCCTCCTATCTTTATAGATACGGAGTATCCGTACATAGCTCTTCGAACCTGGGACCATTTTCAGAGCCTATTCTGATACTTACAACGTATATGTACTCCGTATACTCCATAATTACATACTATGAGCAGCCCCTAACCACGAGACTGCTGCCGCGGGGTCTTGGTGTGGCTACTGCTATACGAATATGCCTTAGGACTCTTCGTTCACCGATGCAAACTCGGGGCAGTCTCCATCAAGCCTCACACCAGGACTATTAAGGATCGTAAGGCATCTTCTCAAGCCTCACACCAGGACTATTGAGGATCGTAAGGCATCTTCTGCTAGTCCTCTCCGCCGGCTCTACGTCTGTACGAGCCACTGTTTCGCCGCAGCACGTAGCTGTCAGACGACCAGCAGCATCTTGCCGCAGCCCTCCCTGGCTCGCGGGCCCAGGAAGTCCAATCGAATATAACCCGAACCCTAACCCTTCAGAGCGCTGTACGGAGGCCTTATTGGGCTAGCTCGAGGATGCTGTTGATCTACAGTACCTTGGTAAGGGAAAAGGGCTGACCTGACACAGCCTACCTAGTACTAAAGGTGATGTTTGACGAAATGAGTATGGAAGTCGTTGCGGCACCGAGAGATGGCGTGTAACTGCTATCTATCTTGGTGATGGAGCGCTCGTTCCAAGATACGAGGTGACGGTCCAATTGGTTCGAGACGGGTGGAAGACCTTGACGGGCCGCAATTGTTTGGATAACTTCCGGGCGCGTGTTTCAATAAGCTGAATATATGTACTGTGTGTTTCAATAAGCTGGGTATATGTACTGTGTGTTTCAATAAGCTGAATATATGTACTGTACATACTCGTACACATACTACTGTCCGTCCTAGCACTCAGGAATGAACTCTAGTCTCAGTCATCCACTCTCCTTCTCAGCGTCACCCTGTCTATAGCTGGACTGCATGCTGTGGCTCTTCCCTCGCCGTCCACGTCGAACACAAACATATTTAGACCCACTCCGCCATAGCGTGTGGAATCCGTGTACACAAAGTCACCGTTCGTGGCGTAAAATCCCGTCCAGGTCCCCACGACCCCTGAGTCTGGCACATCCATTGCAGCCCTATATGTCAACATCTGCACCTGATGTGACGCCTGGAAAGCCACCTGGCCAGGCAAACCATCGGGGGTTTGCTTGGGGATAGAGGGTTCAAGGCGTGGTTTGATGCCATTGAAAAGCGGGCCCTCTAGGATGTCGGTGCCGTTAAAGGTCCAGGCCGTGACGCTGAGGCCAGAGATGATCCCGGGGACCGAGGACTCGTTGAAGGAGATGGTGACAGAGGCATTCAACGTCTCCTCGGTGGAGACATAGGTGCCGACATAGTTAGCCCTGGCTTCGGCCGCGGCTTGTGCCTCCAGCGCCGGTAGAATGGCATCGGTGACGTGGTCGAGGATGAGGATGGCAGCTGGGGAGCGAATTGTTTGGTTGCTGTAGGCGTTGAGCATGGTGAAGCCGGCGTCGTATTGCGGAATGAGGACGAGAGCACCCCCGTAGAAGCCAGAGTCGCCCAGTTTGGTGTATAGATCGGTTACTTTCCCCGTGGCAGGATGGACGTAGCGATGGATTTCCCACCCACCGCCGATGGAGTAGCTGAGGCTGGCGGTGTGTGACTGGGGCTTCATCCATTTGCGCGTGGTCTCGGCGGTGAGTAGCGTGTTGTTCATGATGCCAATGCCGAGTTTGGAGAGGTCGTTGATGGTGGACAGAATGCCCCCCGACGGGGTGGTGAAGCCCGTTTCCAGAGCGAAGTTGGCGGCTGGGTCGCCAGAGATAACCGACCGTGCCAGTTCGGCTTTTCCCGTCGGGTGGGTGTCGTTCGAGGATTTCATGCCGAGCGGTTCGAAGACTGCATCTCGGTATACAGCGGACAGCGGCTTGCCCGTGAGGTTCGAGATTGCAATCCCGAGAAGCATGAATCCCTCGTCGGAATAGGCAGGTGTCGTCCAGGGCAGGAAGTTGGGCGGCAGGCCGTCAATGGCCTCGATTCCCTCTGGCGATGGACAAAAAGTATTTGTAGGGTCCTTGAGGTACTTGGTCGCACAAGGGCCCAACGCGCTGACGTTGACTGGTGGTAAGCCGTAGCTTGTGGGCTCATCCACCCCGTCCAGCCCTTCTGCGACGGCTGCCGCAAGTATGACGGCAAGGTCAGATACTGGCCAACCCACGGTCGCGATACCGCTCTGCTGGGTGGCCAGTGCCCACGGTGTTATTTTATCCCACTGGGTAATGTAGAGAGAGTTCAGGGCCTGGGGATAAGCTCGAGAGTAGGCTCCTAGACCAGGAATGATCTGTATAAGGGGACGGTTCCAATCTTCTTCAGTCAATTCGACCAAGCCAGCAAAGGTCGTGATGAGCTTCGAAACCGAGGCTACACGGTAGATGCTATCTCCGTCGACCTTGTTCGTGCCTTGTTTGGCGTTGGCGATTTCGGGAGCAGTGTAATGGTATTGAAGCTTGGTGGCGGCGGGATCATGAAGAGAAAACATGCCGACTGAAAAGGTGACATTCTCGACGCCCGACAAGGATTTTGATGCTGAGCTCTGTTCGTCTTTCAAGTATCTGTCAAAAGTCGAGCTCAGATTCCTCCAACTGGCGGCCACGAAACTGGTATCTCCACTCAAATCAATAGGTGCTGGATATGTTGGCGTGAGATAGTCGGTGAGGACACCGGAGATGAACAGTGGAAGCAGCGCAAGACCACGTCGAGAGAAATGCATTGCGAGGATATGAAGATGCAGTATACAGTATACAGGATGAAGGATATGTCTCATCAATTCCGAGGGAGCACCAGCCCGTTGTAGATAATTTGTGTTCCTCCGCGCCATCGCTAACCTATGGATTGCCAGGAAGCAGTGACGTACCTGTGTCAGTCTGCAGGATATAGAAAGCACTTGCTATTACGTGTGTGGCTCAGACTGCCGCATCACCCAAGAGCAAAGCTACTGAGTACACCCCGGATTAGGATTCAGATGTGGACTTGGTGGACCCTCTGAGAATCCGAGGGCGAATCATACGCCGAGAAGTTGTGGGACGCCCAGGCGTAGCGCTGTATAGGCCCGGTTTTGGTATAGTACACGGAGTACATGTTCAGATGTAGATGGACGATACTACCTAGGTAATAAGGTATTGCCAATGAAACATCTGTCCAGTGTCCAGTATCGGTATGCTGGAAGCCGAGTTTCCGACTCCGGTGCTGGTCAGCCTCACGGCCAAGACTACGTACGTAGTATGCGGGTGCAAGGCAGTCACATCACGCGCTCGAGCATCCCGGATATATTTCGAAAACCGGACACTTCGACGAGCTCAACGGGTCCCGCGCTCCATAAACAAGAAACTAGGCTTAGGAGGCAGGGATCGGTCCTATTTCTGGCCCGCTTCATCCACTGCCAGTGCCAGGAGATCAGCAACTTCAACGTCTACGGTTTGTTGAGAGCTGGCGCCGGCCTCCAGGGCTGGCTATAAAATGGTACACGAGTCCATCCAGATGTTCCAACTCAACAAGAAACATCAACCTTCTGTAGGGATTCAGGGATACAGGGATCGCCAATCACTTTCTTTTTTCAACCGCTGCCTACATTCTATCATCACAATGGTTGCCATTCGCTTCCTGACCGGCTGCCTCGCACTCGCACTCGCATTCGCAGTTCACGGCACCCGCGCCTGTGCACTTGAATCCCGTCAAGACAGCCCTGACTTCTTGACCGTCGGTGATGATGGTCCCGCGGACGCAGAAACCCTTGGGTTCAATATCAACCACCTTTCCCTCATCGTACGCAACCTCACGGCCAGCCAAGATTTCTACAGCAAGGTTCTCGGCATGCGCCACATCTTCACCGCAGAGCTGACTCCCTCTTACTATGTCGCCTACATGGGCCATGCACACGGCGGAAAGAATGGCACCGGCTATCAAACGGGCCAGGAATTGCTGAGAGAGAAGAACAACGCCGCGGGACTCATTGAGTTCCAGTACTTCAAGAACTCCGAGGACGAAGGCATGACAGCTACTACGCAGCGACCCAATACCTTTAGTCACATTGGACTGGTCGTGCCCAGCCTCGAGAAAGCTCAAGCGCGGATGGAAAAGTTGGGCGTCAAGATCATCAAGCGCATCGGTCAGAGCGCCGAGGGTATCAAGCCGGTCGAGAATGCCCTCGGGGTTGGCGAGTTTGCAACCAAGAATCAGACCGAGCGCGATCTGCTCGTGAAGGGCCAGGAACTGGTTGGATTTGCTCAGTTGTTGGTTGTAGAAGACCCTGATGGAAACATGATTGAGATTCAGCAGCTGGTGCCGCCGCCAGGTGTTGCGTGAGGCTGTATCACTATCTCTTGGGCGAAACACGCGCTTGAGGTGGAATGTGGATGTGGACACTATCTTTGTGGAAGCAAGAGCTGGGGATCGAACCTACTTTCCATCAACAGCATAGATGCCAGGGGAAATGAAACCTCTCCAAATTGCATCCCTGAATATAGAGGCTCATCTATGTGAGATAATGGAACAGGACCTGCCATCACTGCCCTTGCCTCCTCAGCCTTCTTCATGGCTTGGATTTCTTGTAGGGGCTTTTTGCTCCAGCTTCCTGGCTTTCAGTCTGAGATATACTGGTGGTCGCGGTGGTGGCTTTCTTTGCCCCTACGAGAGCTTTCTTCAGGGCAAAGCCGCTCTTCCTCGAGTCTTCTTGCAACTTCATGTATGATGCCGAAGGGTTCAGACATCCAAGCTGGAACCCGATCGTCCTCTGTAGCATCATCATCATCTTCGTCATCCTGTATGTCGCGCGGTAAGGCAAATAGTGCAAGTTCCTCCAGATGTATTGCAAGATGATGTTTCAATTGTTTGTGCAGCAATTCATTCTCTCCACACAATGGGCACGTGGCGACTGCAATTGGGGTGGAAGCGCGCAAGTGATTCGTCTGCAGATGCAGGAACCAGTCTCGCCGTCGATCGTACAGCTGGGATGGGGTTGAACAATCAGGGAATACACAGAGATAGGGCCTCAGGTCTCGAAACACATGACGGGCCCATGATTGTCTGCTATCCGCGGTTGTGATGAGGAAGCAATATGGACATTCGAAGAATTGCTCACTCCCGTAGCCTAGAGGCGGCGGAGGGATTTTGATGCGCTGGCCATCTGCCAGGAAAGACGAAGCAGATGAGGCTGCAGATTCTCCGCCCACAGACTCAGCCTCTAGTCGTGCGGTTCCATCTTCCTCCTTGTACTCTGTGGCCAAAGTCCCAGACATAACGGTGGACACCCCGTCATGATGGTCCAGGTGAGCATGACTGATGCCTTTGGCCAATTTGGCCCTGTGCCTCTCAAGACCTTTGAGATCTCGACGTCGGTTGGAAATGGCCGTCCCCAATCTATCGATCACCGAAGAATCGGCCTTGGGGAGTTTCTCCAGTACGTGCTGTCTGTCGAATGGCTCATACCCAAGGGCATCATCTTTCCGGTACCTCAGAAGGCGGTCCTGCTGACTCGGCTGCCTGACAAGCATAGACAATCGATAGAGATTTGAGATTACTTCAGTGATGTGAAGGAAAATGTCTTCAACCTCGGCTGTGGCATCATCCTCGTCCATATTCTCATCCCTACCCTTAGCATCCTCTTCGGCCAGTGGCTCTTTTCTGCTTAATGCCGTGAGGACTTCTTCAAGGTCTCGAAGTGCCCTCTTGAAACTGCGCAGCAAGTTGACGATCTGTGTCTTGATATGTGAAGCATCTCTCAGACGGTAGTCCAGGGACGAATGGCCCTTTTGATGAGCGCCAATGTTTGCAGCCCATACCCGCAGCCTGCCAAGTTCATCGGTCCAGGAGGATTTTGGGATGCCTAAGGAGGTGTGGAAAAGACTGTCATCAAGCAGAATAGTGTTGAATGCTTTCAAGACTTCGAGCAGCTCGCTTGATATGCTGGTGTGATCCATTGCACTGGTGCACTACTGGACTTGGACAAGACGCAGGCTTAAGACAGTCTATGTCTACCGCAGAGTAGCCTGGCAACCGATCCGTGGTATCAGCTAGGAGAGGGCACAATGATGAAGGCTAGCCAGCATAAGCCGAAACACATGAAACACTGCTCATTGTCGGTAGGAGAGGCAGAGGAGGCTGTAGTACAGAGTACAGAGCAATACATGAAGAGTGACCTGCTTGGTGGAGGTCGAAGATAGCAGGTGTTGTCCCGCAGCTAGGCACAGATCTGGGTCTACTGCAACCTACAGCATAAAGGTCCGGGGCTTAGGGCTTGGTAGGCTGCTGGTGACCTATAGTAGGCCTAAGGCTAAAAATAGCACGGCTTAGGCGCCAAAAGTTGGCGGCTGATACCGGCGCCTCAGGCCTCAGGCCTCCCGTGGTGGGCTTAGGGGCCTGATGTGCTTAGGCTAAAGGCTCAGGCTCGATGCGGGGCAGTGGTGACCTTGTCTTCTCGCCTTCGTCGCAGGAGCAGGGGAGACAACATTTGGTTCATGCCGGTCGACTGTTGAAGACAATTCAAAATGTCAGGTTTCGAGATTGCCGGAACCGTCCTGGCAGCACTACCGCTCGTGATCAACCTGATCAGCGAGTATCGAGAAGGCCTCGACGCCGTCCGGACCTTGACCTCCCACCGCAGGTATCGGAGAGAACTCGAACGCTACGAGAATGGGCTCAGCACCCAGAACACCATCTTCCGGAACGTCCTGGAGCAGGTTCTTCTCCGAATTGTCCACAATGACGAAGATATGGCGGAACTGTTGCAAAACCCAGACAGTGAGCTTTGGCAGCGTAGTCCGTACGACGGAGCCTTACAAAATATGTTGGGCTCCAGCCACGGAGCATTCATGGCTACCATGAGAGAGCTCGTTCACCTCCTCCAAAGCCTAAAGAAAAAGCTTGGTGGCGAACCGCCGTCGGCTAGAATGCGAGAGCTCAAACGGCTCAAAGATGTCCTGTCGAGAGATTTCTACGATACCCTCCTCGACAAGATCCAAGGCGCAAATCGAACTCTTCTTACGCTCGTCGAACAAGTTGATTCGATAGCAGACATCCGAAAAAACCGTCGGCCGGTGCGCAAGTTGATACAAGAATATAGCAGGGTTAGACACCATGCACGGAGCGTCCATGACACATTTGTACGAGGAAGTTGTTGGAAGTGCCCCTGTAAGTCACAGCATATCGTTCAACTGCGCTTGGAGCCTCGTCCCTCAAGATCCAACGCTTCTGAGCCCAGAAGTCCCGGAAGCAGCTCAAGATTTACCGTCAACCTAGTGTTGTGCGGGCCAAATGACACGACTGGGGCGTTCGTTGCCGGCGGAGAGATCGAGATCCAGTCAGCCGATGTTGAAGCCAACCCAGAGCCAGCAGCCGTGGCCCAAAATCTCAAACAGCTAGAGATCTCCCAAGTCACTCAGGTTAGCGGGCAGAAAAAGGAAGTCCGCTTCAGCATTGTCAAGTCAACACTTGACGCGATACAGCCGACCCAAGAAATCTCCAGTCAACGGCAGATCCATGATCTCTGCAATGCCTTCAGTCAATGCCCACCGGAGATATCCAAGCGCGAACATATGGGGTTCATCATTGACAACCTCAATGGCCGTCGACATGATATCTACCGAATTCGAAAGTTGCCCGGCAACCAGTCTATCCGCTCGGTCGCCAGTATCCTCACCGACCCTTCCATGCTTCTCCGCGTAGGCCACTTCCAACTCCCGGCTATCAACCGACGCAACCGCCGATACCTGGCAGCCACATTGGCGTCGAGTGTACTCCAATTGCACGGCAGCTGGCTGCAATCGAATTGGGGACTCAATGATATCCTGGTGCTCGAGCAGCCCGATTACTGCAGCAACGAGATCAGTTTCCCCTATATCTCTCGGGCCTTGGTTGAGGCAGCGATGGAGAACTGTCGGAGAGCCGGCGGCACCATGATCACTTCAGCTCTCATCCGAAGCGGCATCCTTTTCCCACTAGGTCTAACGCTTGTCGAGTTATCGCTGGGACAATCCCTACAAGCCCTGCACTTGCCGGAAGACGATGACCCTGTCGATGCGGTGGCCAATCTCAAAACTGCATCTCGTTTGCTAGAGTTGGTGCTCAATGAAAGTGGCAGCCGTTATTGCGACGTGGTCAAAACATGTCTGTTCTGGACGGGCCCAGATGGAAACGAGCTTGATGACGAACGACTGCAATGCGCCGTCTTTGAGAAGGTTGTGATGCCACTTCTTGATGACTACGATGACTTTGAAGGCAACTCTTTCATCCACTGAGAATTGGCTGGGACTGTCATGGACACCAGCCTTGATGGAACAGTGAACCCTGCCTTGGCCCGTAATTGTCCTTACATAAAGGGGCAGAGTAGGCGACTAGACCTGGGTCCGCTTCGTCCCAGGACACTGACTGCTAATTAATTAGTCAAGTTTGGTGTATTTATGGTCAGGTCAGCTTCAACTTGTGAAGTACTCCGTAGGTACTCTGTACAGAAGCCGGGGATAAGAATGCATCTTGCCTGGCGCCGGCATACAGTACTTGGCCAACCAGAAAGATCCCTCCGCCACCGCCCGCACCAGCGGGGATGCTTGTCGAGAAAATACTCCGTACTCGTACAGGAACGGATAATAGGGCGATACGATATTTAGTACGGCGTACTGTAATTGCTGTAGCTTATCACGTACATACCTACGGGCTAAGGAGGCTAAGGGCTTAGGGGCCCTGGCCCTGAACCTTGTTAAGATGACACGGTCGTCCTAGAGGTCCAGCGGTCAACTCAGCGTCAGATATTGTTCAAGACAGCCAGGACTTGTTTATCTGGCATTCATCCCACATGGACAACGACCTCACCCTCTCCCTTTCTGACGCCGAAATCATAGAGCACTGCCAACAAGCCACGTCCGACCTCTTCCTCACCGATCTCAACATGAATAACCAAGTGGTCAAACTCACTGAGGATCTGGTGGTCAAGTTCGGGTTTCTGATCAGGGAGGATGAAGCGCAGAACCAGGCCAAAGCGCACGAGCTTCTCGATCCCAGTATTGTACGAGTGCCCAGGGTGTATCGCTACTGTATGGACTCGGAACGATACGGCTATATTGTCATGGAGTATATGCACGGGGAGAGGAGGAAGGCCAAGTCGAGCAGCGAAAGCGCCAAAAGCATCAACATCCACGACGAAAGCACCGAGAGAAAGAAGTCCACCGACCATATGAAAGGGGAGAGAAAGAAGTCGAGCAGCGAAAGTACCAACATCCACGCCTTGTCTCGAATCCTCCAACACTTCGCCTCCATCAAGGGCCCCAACCCCGGATCTCTGACGGGCGGAGCTTCTGACAGTTCTCTCTTCGGCGAGACGCGCCCGACCTTCACATCGGTGGAAGAGCTCGAGCGCTGGTTCAACCGTCGCCTACTCGATCCAGATCCGACAGCCCACGTCTCCTTCGCAGGCCAGGACCTGGTGCTGTGTCATCTCGACCTCTTCCCTCGGAATATCCTCTGGCTCGAGGGCCAGCCGCCGTGTGTGCTTGATTGGGCGACGGCGGGGTTTTTCCCGCGGATTCTCGAACGGTGTTCGCAGCTCTTTTCATCCTCGTCAGACGAATATAAATCCCTCTTCGACCAACCTCTTTCCCCGTCCGAGGCGGTCCAGGTCGATCGGATTCTGCAGGCGGCGTGGAATAATATGTAGGCTGCTATTACGGCTCATGGGTCTCCGAGAGAAATAGCTACTGACAAACTAACAGTACGTGTCCGACGCCGCCGGAGTAGATCAACCTCAGCTTCGATTGGATGGATTGTGGATGATCAGATTAGATTTAGATATACAGAAGTATCATTCTGTAAGTTGACTCCTATCCATGTCCAATATCCTACTGCAAGTTGACTTCGTCCATGCCAAATCGACTAAGCCACTGACCTCACAGATCGGTCATCGCTGTCGACGTCACTGTCGACGTCACTGTCGACGCCCTTTGCCAACGTTTGTTCGTTGTTGAGTCTTGGATTTCTCAGGAACAAAGTGAACGCCACCAGCGGCACGGCCAAGCACAGCGCCGTGATGCAAAGCAGTCGCTGGACGTGCTGGTACGAGGCGTTGATGCCATCTCGAACCTCGGTGCCGATTGGATACTCGGCAATGGCGGAAAAGGGGTCTCCATACACGAAGCTGGCCAACGTGGCGTTCCCGGAAAATGCCAGGTTGCGATCGAGCGTCGACGGTAGCACCTGGGTCCAGATCGCACCCGCGACGGTGTTCCCAAAGGCCGACCCGACGTTCTGAATGGCAAGATACAGCCCGGTCATGACGGCAAGGTGTTCATGCTTCAGCACAACCTGCAAAGCCGCCTGGGTCGGATATGGGTAGAATCCACTGGCAAATCCGAGGAGCACTTCGGCTCCGATGACGCCGGACTTATCAGACGAGGAGGTTCCGCCTCGATAGTGGAGGAGGAGGCCGAACGACACCATGGACAGGCACGTGCCGAACACAATAAAGTACTTGTGCCTCCGAACAAGGAACACCACGGCGCCCAGGATGAATCCCGTGACAACTGAAACGAAGCTGTACAAGGAGGTGATGCGCGTGGCTCCGCTGACGGAAAAGTTGAACGCTACCCTCAGCACGGTAAAGAGGTAGTTTGCCACCAAGCTCCAGGTGAAATTGTTGAAACATGCGATCCCGAAGGCGGCCCAAATGGCGCGATTTTTCATCAGATGAAACGGTGCCAGGGGATGGCGAGCCTTGAGTTCCCAGATGACAAAGACAGGGATGCACAGAATGCCCAGAACCAGAGGGAGGATGATTTTGACCGTGCGCCATTGCGACGCAAACCCACCGGCAATGGTCAGCGGGGTGAGGATCAGGGCGAAAACGGCAATGATGAGGACGATTCCGATGGCGTCCAATTGCCAGAAAAGCTGAACAGCGAGTCCCTTGAAGCCTAGTTCTTGGAACGGGGTTTTGTAGTTGTCCAGTTTCCCAGCCTTTTTGGTCCGGCGGGCAATGAGAAACAGGTGGACGAGTAGTGGCAGTGCGCAGACTGGATAGATGATGGCAAACATGCCTATACCCCAGTTCCAGCTCGAGTGGTCGAGAACCGCCTGCGAGATATCTCCCGACACCCAGGTATTGATGATGAAAGGGAGGGTGGGCACGTAGCTAAAGAAGAGCCGGGCGCGAGTCGAGCTGATGTCGGCGACAATGACTTCGATGAGAAGAATCATCATCGTATAGCCGATTTGGTAAAGCACGGCTCCGCCGGCAAACGAGCTGACGCCGTTGGATGTCGCTTCGACGATGGTCCCGACGACATAGAAGACCACCGACACGCAGACAAGCTCGACGCGGCCGAAGACATCGGCAATCTTGGCCGCGGTGGGCTGAGCAGCCGCTGCGATGACCGATCGAAGCACGGAAACGGTCGCCAGGAGTGAATGTTCGGCATAGCTTGCGGTCGCGTATGGCTGGTATGTATAGCGAAGGATCCCGTCGAGGCCGTAGACGTAGGCGACCAGAAAAACCCAGATGAACAGAAGAACCCGATCGGTAAGGGTAATGACTGAAGAAATCGCTTCCACCCGTTGAACACCTGGCGATTTCTGTCCCAGCGCTGTCGCTGGAGTGCCTGATGGAGTGATGGAGCCGCGGGGGCCTGAGCCTTGTGCTTCGAACCCCGCAGATCCCTTCTCCCTCACCCTCTCGCTCTCGCTCTCCCCTTGGATGCTACTGGCTGTCTTCTCCATGGTCCTCTGGATGTGGATGGGGGGTTGCAATCTGAATGTCAATGTGCCACGAAACCCAGTGAGGGTGAAGTTCAAGTACCGTGCCGGCGTGAGACCAGGTACGGCGATGGGGGGACTTACCTTACCTCCCTCTCCCTACCCTAGTATATATACCTATATCTCTCTCATCAGATAGCGGCTCGATGATCTAATCTGATGAAAATTTTCCTTTCCCTTGGATCTGAATACTAGTACCTACCGGGTAGTGGTGGTGAAAATCTTGCCAATGTTACATCACAGGGACGGGATGAGTTTGTGGAGCAGGAAGGAGTGAGAGTATTGCTGGGCATACTGGGCATACTACCTGTATTCATACTGGGCTATATGGCAAGTATGAGTACCTCTAGTATGTGCCAAGGGGCCCTAGCTGATATTTTAACAGGTGAGGTAGGCAGATGTAGGTCTGCCAAAAGCGATAGACGGGATCATCAGTACCGAGTACGGGACTGTGCACGTTCCCGTTACCTAATATGCAACGCCCAAAGAAGACTAGCTCAGCCTTGGCCCATCCCAGTGGCTTGGCGCCAAGACGAGCCGAATCGTGATGATGATGTTGATGTCGGCGTCGCCGAGAACTCGGGGAGGTGCTGTCGCTGTCACGACAGTCGACCGATGAAGGGTTGCAGTTGCACTTCTGCCCTGGTGCATACCGAGTACCGAGTTATCAGTATCTACTATCGACGGAACGCATTTCACAGCACCGCACTGTGGAACACCCGGCGAGACCTAGAGTATAACCAGTCCAGTCCAGTCTAGACCAGTCTCAACCCGTCGTGACCAGGTTGGTACTGTATGGTCTCCCCGCGGTCTTTGGATCAAGTTTTGGTCCACGCCTTGCCTACCATCCGAAAAATATCTCAAGGCTAGCAACAAACGAAGAGATTTACCTGATGGTGAAGACAAACTGTTTTTGCTCCCTAAGAAAAGGAACATGGGGGAAGTTATAATATCCTGGAGGCTGAGTTGCTATCGAGCAATGCCAGGCTATCCTCTTCTCCAGCATATGGTCGATGTTAGCAGGACATGACGAAGCCTTTGTTCGATGTTTCAGCAGAATGATCCCTGTACGGAGTACCACGTGCTGCAGTCTTCCTGGGTTCGTTCTGTGGTATCGGGAAGTGGAGGTGAGGCCAAAGCTCGTCAGCGGGCCCTTCTGCGCTCCAGTACTTCTTTGACTACTCCTTCCTCATACACCTTGGGTATCTTCGCTGTCTTAAGTATGAGGAAACTCGCAACAAGTCGAGGAGTGACTATTAATGTTTGTACATATGTAGACAGCTTGACAGGGGCTGAGGCTAAGCCACGGTTGATCCCCCGCTCTTCAGCCACGAACTTGGGGTACTGTATTTTATGCATTGGGTATCCTTCATAGATCACCCCTCTTCCAACTCTGGTCGAATCTCCTGTCTTCCCTAGCAGTCATCTACATATTTGATATTTGAACAGATACACAGTCTCCCCTTGGGCCGGTCGCTACTCTTTCCCTGACACTTCCATGTAGAGCATATCTGTGCAGGCGCGGACATGTTGCGTGCTCTCTGTCGGAGAATATGATGCGTCCATGCTCATTTGTCTTGAGATGTGTTCTGCTCCTCCTATTTCTGAATTTGGTCCCGAGTTTCGTCTGCATTGACGCTCATTCTGGAAGCGCCCAGCAGCCATTAGACGCTGTGGGAGATGCCGCACAACCCGGCCCCGGGGAAGACGCAGGTATTTTATTCCATATCACGCTCATCGACCCCTCCCTGACCAGCGCCAGCGTCTTGGATGCAAGACCAGAATGCCAGCCATGAGCGAAGACTATGGGCTGTCCGACCTCCCAAAGATGATCCTCAACAGACCATTCGAGAGCCGGATTCCTACAACAAAACATGTGAGACCTCCTGGGCCCGACCAATGGCCAGACACATTCACTGATGCTTGTCAGTGCTTCCTCTGAAGTTCGAGCCTCTTCCTCTGGGCTCCATCAAGCCGCTGGGATGGCTTCGCCAGCAGATGGAACTGATGACCAACGGCCTGCCAGGCCATCTGCATGAGTTCTACCGCATGGTCAAAGACGCCCCCTGGCTCGGAGGGGATCAAGAGTATTCCTGTAAGCCGTCGCAGTGGCATCTCCCACTCGTGCTCTCTTCTCCTCTTGGCTGATGGGTCGGTGCCCAGGGTTGAATGAAGCCTGGCCATACTCTTACAATGCACTTGTGCCACTGGCCTGGACCGCAGACGATGCACGGCTCAAACACCACGTCCTGAGGGTTACCGATTGGGTGATTGCTCATCAGCACGCAGATGGCTGGTTGGGTCCGGAGGCTGACCTGTCACGTCGCAATCTTTGGGCCCGCTATCCCCTTTTCCTGGGGTTCATGCAGCTGGTCGAGGCCGAACCTGAGCTGGGCCAAACCATGATCTTGCCTGCCATGCATCGCTTTCTTAGTCTCATGCACGAGATGCTAGCAGACCACCATCAAGGCTACGTCTGGAAGCCAGGTGACCAATTTGATGAGCAATGGGGCCGGTCTCGTGCCGCAGACATGGTGCTCGCTCTGCAATGGCTCTATGAGAAACACCCCATGGGAAACGAAAAGATCATCCATCATTGTATGGTCTACATGTACGAGATGGCCTACGACTGGGCTTACTGGTTTCATGAAGACCAGTTCTTGAAAGAAGACCTCGATTGGGTGCCCGTCGAACTGACCCAGAGGCTGTTTCCACACATTCACGTGGTGAATGCGGGCCAGGGGCTGAAATGGGCCGCCGTCATGCGAAGACTTGTCCATGATGACTCTCTACTCTCAACGGCCAGGAACGGGGTCAACTGGACCTTCCAATACCATGGCACTCCCTCGGGGGCCATCATTGGCGATGAACGTGAAGCAGGACTCAGTCCTGTCCGAGGCACGGAGCTCTGCAGCGTGGTGGAATCCATCTTCTCCTTGAATTATCTCTACCAGGCGCTAGGAGACCGTGACTTTGCCGACAAGTCGGAGTTGGCAGCCTACAATGCGTTGCCTGTCATGTTCATGCCTCACTGGTGGGCTCATCAATATGTCGCCCAGACCAACCAACCCATCAGTCACCAGCTGGACAAGTCACCCTTCTGGAATGTCGGCCCCTGGGGGCAAACGTTCGGGACCGAACCAAACTTCCCATGCTGCACGGTCAACATGCAAGGATACTCCAAGTTTGTCCCGGCATTGTTCGTCCAGGTGGGCGAGGACGGACTCGCGCACGCGCTGCTCGGGCCGGCTCAGGTCAGCACCACGTTGAAGAATCGCAACCAAGTCCAGATCCGAAGCCACACTAACTATCCGTTCAGCAACTACCTCAGCTACGACATCGAGGCAACATCGAGCTTCCGCTTCTCCTTCAGGGTCCCCTCCTGGGCTATTCTCGAAGAGAGTGGTGTATGGGTTGACTCTGGCAAAGAGCATCCTCTGCAGCCAGATGCCGCCACCGGTTTGCATACCATGGCGGTGCCAGCAGGAAGAAGCCGCATCGAGGCCGCGTTTGGCGCCAAGGTGCGCATTGAGCCCAGGGCCAACGGTACTGTCTCGATCTATCATGGCGCTCTACTGTATGCGTTGCCTGTTGCAGGCGAATATCATGCTTCTCGTCCGGCGAGGTACCCCGGTACTTCGGCTCCTCCACAAGCACAGGACTGGGAAATCTTACCTAGAGAGCCGTGGAACGTGGCGATCGATCCCTCGAGCCTGAAGTTTTACGAGTATCCGAACCGGTATGCCGAGCGGCTGCCGGATCCGATCTGGAATGAGGAAGCGCCTCCTGTCAGCATCTCGGCCTTGGCTTGTCAGATAGCGTGGCAATTGGAAGATGGATATGCTCCTAGTCCGCCCTTGGTGGGAGGCCGGAACTGTACAGGGAGGGCATTCCCCGTGGAGCTGCGGCCTTATGGCAGTGCTAAACTGCACATGGCGGAGTTGCCAACCGTGGATTTGAGGCCCGGCAGTCCTGACTTGTGGCGGCCAGGGAAGGATGGCCCAGAGGATCGAGGGTCACACCACCAGGGCGAACTATAGCTGAAGCATACGTACGGGATACGCATGGTGGAGGGCTGCTGAATGCTGAATGCTGGGGGGGATGATCGGTAGATGTCCCATGTTTCCATATGCAATCTCGACGAGTGAACCGAGGGATACAACTGCTAGGAAGGTGTGAGGTGTGGGATAAGGTTGGCACCGTCAATAGTCCCGCAGAGTGATGATGGGGGTACGTGGGTGATGAGAAGCGCAAGTCACGCAGTGGTGGTGATGGACGGTGACAGACGCGGGGACCAAATGTTTCCATCCACCACCGCCAACTGTCTATCCGTACTCTGTACGCCGTACACTAAGCGACCCTTGATGCGGCTTGGCTTCACCACCCGACTTCCCTCGCCGGCGCTTCCACGCACTCTCTGGCTGGCGGCAAACCGCCTGGACGTCGCTTGTTTCAGCGGTGAGCACAAGCACAGTTACATAGGCGCGATTCACGCCGGCACGGCAGCATCAGCCTGGCACGCCTGACGAATTTTGTTTCCTGTAAGCGCCCTGGATTTGCCGAGTGTCAAGCTTGACTCTCGCAGTCCAATCGTCGGCGGTGATGGCTCCAAGCACCAGTGACGACGACCAGGAGCCAGGAATCATGAACGTCTCCTGGAACACTGCCAGGCTCCTCACCGGCCCCGGACGAGGCGCTGCTGCGCGGCAAGGTCAGAAGGTCACAAGGTATCCGTGGTTGTTGCTGTCTTCTGTCTTACCCATTCACCCTCCCCTCTCTCCCTTTCCATCTTTCCTATGTCTATCAAACGTGCTAGCATATAGGACGTCCACCACGCCATCAGGCCTCCCTACACGTCATTTCTCACGATCCTGCGAAACAATCCAAACTCTCACGACAGCCCGGGCTATCCGGTGATCGAGCGGAATGAAATCCTACGAATATCCTCGAGTTCGACCTCCGACCTCACTGCAGCCACCTCAAATACCTGCTGAACCTCGATTTTCGTGGATGAACACGCCTGCAGACGAGGAGAACCAGGTGTGGACGAATAACACACGGAGGAGAGAGACGAGAATAAGCATAAGCCCCCCGGATGCAACGCACGTTCCCGTTCAGGAGGAGCATTCCATGGAATCGAACGGTCACGGTCACGGAGCACATGCATATCAGGGGCGAGACGCTGGGGTGGTACAGCAGCAATACAGTCACAGTCACGGTCGGCGACAATATGGCCTTTATCCTGCCCAAACCGCTCCACCACACGTATCAACCCCAGCCGCTCAGACACAACCGGTCCATGGACAAACCCCATCACCATCTCAATTCCAGTCTGCGGGTTCTGTGAAAGAGCCTGCACGCCCGGAAAATGAACCGACGAAACCAATTGAACCCGATGCAAACCCATTGACACCAACTACACCCAAGTTCTCGAAACCACCAAGCACCAACATGGCTATCGTCCCTCCACCAACCGATCCCTCGCAATTCTCCGTCAGCATGTTCACGCCAATTGCCCAGGTGAATCGAGGTGGCTCATGGCGACATAGCCTCTGCTCCTGCGCCGAACCATCCACTTGTCTGACGGCGCTCTTTTGCCCTTGTATCGTGTACGGAAAGACCCAATATCGACTGAGTTTGCGGGCCGACAGAAAGGATCCCACTAATATGCTCGGTTATACCGCGGTCAATGGCTCGTGTATAGCCTTTGGAGTGGTTTGTGGCATCAACGGCATTCTAGCCGCCATTCAACACACGCGAGTACGCAAAGCATACGGCATGAATTCCGAGGCCGGCAATGTTCCGGGCGACTGCCTCAAGGGCCTCTGCTGCTGTTGCTGCATCGTCGCCCAAGATGAGAAAGAAGTCAGGTTTCGAGAGGAGCAAGCTAGAAAGCCTGCCGGGTCGGCCACCACAACGGAAGGATATATAACTCCTACTGCCATGACGTTCAGTGCTCCACCAAGATGACCGCGCTAGAGGAGAAGGGTCGAGTGCGACAGAAGAGACGAGAAGAGGACTGCTGAGCGTACAAGGGAAGAGACACTGAAGGTTCCTAGCAAGGAAGTTCACTGTCTCGTACCACCTGCTCCGCGCCTCTCTCGAAGCCCTGTCGGTTTCAACTGCCTAGGTCCACGAGATGGCTGGCCGACAGCTTATCATACATGCGCGGTCTATACTCTGGATGCTCTCTGCAGTCCCAGCTATTCTCGACTGCATATGGACATGGGACACTAAGACCATTTACAGCTCCCATAGAACTGTTGCAAACGACTAAACCCGTTTGACGCTACGTGGGGCCGAGCGTCGACAGCGTCAAGTGTGCTCCGGTTGTTGTGCGTCTTCAAAGCCGGGAGGTCATATGTTTGCGCGATTCGATCCATAAGCGACTGATGGCGGCACGGGTATCCAAATTCAGCTTTGTACACATGCCTATCGGGCTTCCCTCTACGAGATGATCAACACATTCGGCCCGATCAGTTCTTTAAAGCCGCTGACCATGCGCACGCACTACTTTATACCAGGTTGTACCATGGGATCAGCCACGACGAGCGCACAAAGGTGGCAGAATCACAATCACAACTACAAGCTATAGAAGGAGGAGGAGGAACATTATGATTAGTATATGATGTATGCCCATATCTATGACTTGGGGGACAATACAATACTTGTACTCTCATTTCGACGAATGTTCCTGATCAAGCCGTGTTTCGTTTTGCTGGATCCGATATCGCCGCTTTTAGAGGCCCCAAATACTGCCTACGGAGCAAGGTGTACGGAGTACTCCGTACAGTTGGTAGTATCTCGCTCGCCTCTCTTTCATGCTTCTACCTCTGCCTCCGCCTCCTCCTCTTTCGAGAGGCGACTTCAAGGTGTCTTCGAGGTGGCTGCACCGTGTATGTGTACTCCTTACACTCGCCACTCTCACTCTCTACACGTCAACCGTCTGCACCGGATTTCCCGTTTCCTACCACCTATTTCCGCTTCGCTCGAGCTCGATGTTGTTGCTCTTCCTTATCGGCCTTCGTGCCGGCATCTCCACCCCGGATACATGTAGCCGTACAGTGTTCACTAATTAATTAACTAAATACAGAGTAGCAGCTCAAGCGGCCGCCCTTCGCTTCGATGCATCCCTCCTCTTGTCCTCCCCGTTATCTGAATACGATCGAGTGGGATCATCTGCACTGCTTGTGGAACGAAGAACATCATGTCTCTTCCCAGCCATTTCCCGCTGAAAGCAGCAGAAGGCAAGACCATCCACATCCCTTCCGTCGGATTCGGAACATTTTCTCCAGGTTCGGGTAGCCTCATACTGAAGTCTGTGTCTGTTGTACTGACACCAGGCGCCAGGGAGCCCTGGGTGGTGTAAGGATGCGGTTCTGATCGCCCTCAAGGCCGGGTATCGACATCTAGACTGTGCTTGGATATACGGTGTACGTTCTTTCCAACAGTCCATCCCCTAGTAGGTTGGGTTGGCACTCCCCTAACCGGCCCTAGGTCGACGAAGAAGTTGGAGCCGCGATACGAGAATCAGGGATTCCTCGATCCGAAATCTTCATCACCTCCAAGTTCCGGGGCCATTTCGCCGCGCCGGAAAATGTTGAGCTCTCTCTCGATAAAGTCCTCCAGGGAATGGGTCTAGACTATGTCGACCTTTTCCTCGCCCACTGGCCGGTCGCGCTCAAGCCGGTGTCGAAGGAAGCCCTGAAGAGTGCCACGGCCGCTCGCAACGCGCCGGAAGGCGCAAACGGCATTCTGGTCGGCGATGACGGCAAACCGGTGATTGACTGGGAGCACACCGCCACCAACATTGCCCGCCAAGCTGGTGAGTTGCATTTACTTCAAGTCGTGCTTGTTGGACCGACAGGACACTCGTGGCTGACCCATTGTCAGGCAAGGAAGGTAGTTTTGTGCCGACATGGCAGGCGATGAAAAAGCTGGTGGCGACGGGCAAGACGCGCGCCGTGGGCCTGTCCAACTTCTCCATATCCGAGATCAAAGAGCTGCTGCCGTACGCGGACGACGTGCCCATCTCGTGCAACCAGATCGAAGCGCATCCCTGGCTCCCGAACAACAAGCTGATCGATTTCATGAAAGAGCACGATATACTGACCGTCTGTTACTCCCCGTTTGCTGGGCAAAAGCCCCACGGAGCGACGTGGTTGTTGAACGACCCGACGGTCAAGAGAGTCGCGGAGAAGAACGGCATGGATGTCGGCCAGTGTCTCCAAAGCTGGCACGTACAGAGAGGGACTATTCCACTAGGAAAGAGTCAGACAGAATGTGAGTATACTCTCTCTCTCTCTCTCTCTCTCTCTCTCTCTCTC
>NW_006912907.1:906794-931770 GCF_000585565.1 Capronia epimyces CBS 606.96
CTCTCTCTCTCTCTCTCTCTCTCTCTCTCTCTCTCTCTTTCTATGTGTGTGTGGGTGTGTGTGTGTGTGTGCAAGTGACTTGCTGAACTGATTTCCACAGCGCGCATCAAGTCGAATCTGGCCGTCCGAAGACTTCCACTAGAAGACATGAAGGCGCTTGACGACCTCGAACTCCCCGATGGCAAGGGCAGGACGATTGATTTTTCGGACGCCTGGGGCGTCAAGCTGTTCACCAATTGACGGCCCAGTCTACCGACTTGGGCATTCATTTCATTTGATGGGTGTGGTCCGCATAGGACGGGCATATCTCTGTACAGCTTGAGGGATGGGATTTGATATAATCACCACAATCAGCACCACCTCCACCTCTACCAATGGAAAAATAGAAGTACGAACAGTGACCAGACTGAAGCAATACAAGGCAAATGGAGTGTTTTGTTGGAATGGTTGATGTGATTTCCCTTATTCTTGTTCTTATTCTTGATACCTACCATACCACCTCATACTACCTAGAAGCAGGCCTTTTTAAGTAAGGTACTCCGTCTCCGTACTGCTGGCTCCATCAGTATTGAATGAGGCCTTAGACTCGTATATATGTATATATATATCTACACCCCGAACTGTTGAGTAGGTGGGATGATATGCCCTTTATAGGGAAGTGCCTGGCCAAGGCTCTAAGCCCCTAAGCCTTTTAGGCCTTTCTTGGGGACAAGTCAAGAAGAACCACCATCTATCCTACATATGTAGAGTCGAGCTCAAACTCAACAAGTTGCATCATGTCGAGTGAGCTGCTATTTCTGACAAGGGACGTATGCCCGAGATGCCAATCCCTCGACCTCGTCTAAACTACGCGGCTCTCAGCTATGTCTGGGGTGACGTTCCCAAGAAGTCGTTTCAAGTTGGTCAACTGCTCCCGCAGCTCCCACACACCTTCGAGGATGCTATGGTCGCAACTCAAGAGCTAGGTCTGCAATATCTGCGGGTCGACTATGTCTGTATCGATCAGCACGACAACTCATCGAAGCAAGAACAGATCGAAATCATGGGCATCATTTATGGCGGTGCATATGTGACATTGGTTGTGCCTCATGGCCAATCTGCTGCAGAGGGAAAGGGAATCCCGCGTGTGGGAGAGTCTGCCGCATTTGTTCACCAAGCACATGTCAGTATTGGCCGAGGCAATAAGATTGTCTCGCGTCTACCATGCTTAAGGATCGAGATGGGAAGCTCTCCCCATGCACAACGTGCTTGGACTTTTCAGAAGATACTTCTTTCCCGGCGCCAACTGATTTTCACAAAACATCAAGTCCACTTTAGCTGCCGGAAGATGATGCAGTGCGAGTCTAGATTCGAGAATGGCCGATTTGACGATGAAGAGGGTCAACCATGGACAATGCAGCCACCAAAACATTGGATGGAACATCATGTTCGGAAAAGTCAGATTGGCCTTGTCACTGCCGCCTGTGTTATAGACTTGGAATTCACTACCATTTACTTTCTGCCGCCACCTCTTTACTGCCGCACTTGTTCTCTGGACTTGGCGTCCTCAACTTCAAGGGTATAAGTATCTCCTCCTCTTTGATCTTTCTCTTCCTTCTTCTTTCTTTTCTTTCCAACTCGTCCTGGTAAGTACAAAACTGAGGCGCCTTCAGCAGGAGAGCAGTTCCGGCAGTCTACTACTAATCTCCATTTTAGTTGGCTCTGGCAGCTCTTGCTGGCTGCTGGCGAACTGCTGAAGGCGGGATGGTGGAGTGTCGTCTCATCTTTGTAAGAGCGGCCGGGTCCTCAGATTTATGTAGTATTAGTATTAGCTAGAGACAATAACAATGAATCTATTCTGAATCATCTTCTCTTTCCCTTTTCCTTCAATGCCTTTACATGTCTTCCACAGCGACTTTCGACTTGCCGTTGAAGACGATCTTGCGAGACGCATGAGACCTTCGTGCTTCGAGTCTGGTCTTGTACCGACGATAGGTATAGGGTACCGAGACTGATAAAAGCATAGTTCAGGGTGTGTGTTTATACCTATATATATATGTACATGCACGGCACCTAGGTACACATGTACAGTACTCCGTACAGTACATAGTCTGCGCAAGGCTGATGCGGGGGAGTTACAGTACTCGGACACTAATACAGTAAGAGGTGGGATTTCAAATCTAAATCTCCGCACTCAGCCTCGTCGACTTTTTTCCCTGACTCCAGCGGACACAGTCTTTCAGTTAATCTGTGTTCTGCGTCTGCGTCTGCGTCTGCGTCTACAACTACGCTTTCTAGAGGCACAGCCATCCACAACAACCACCACCAGTCTGCCCGATAGCAAGACACCTTACACCTTAGTTTAGTACCTCCGAAGATGCCTCACAAACACAAGCGAAAACGCGCCGACGACGAGTCAAAGTACGTTACCCTCGCCCTCGGCCTCGCGGTGAAACCGTGACGGCCAAGGCTGTTCCCTTTCCCTTTTCCCTCCGCCCTATGTCTTCTGTCTACTGTCTTCTGTCTTATGCAGTCAGTCAGTGCAGTTTGGCCCATATCTTCTGTCTCCTGCACCCTACCCTCTCCCATCTCCCATCAGGCATGCCCGCTTCCGGACTGCGCCGCGCACCTTTTCACGAGACTCAAATTATCTATCTGAGAAGAAAGTATTGAGAGAGCCCGAGACTGACGCCATTTTTATTTGGTTCGTGTACAGTTTCGACCTACCGCCCTCGACGCGCGCTCGGCCTCTCACGGCGCTGACGAAACAAGAATCGATCTTCACCTCGGACCGGGAAAAGAAGGAGAAGAAGGCACAGCGACAACAAGAACAGAGGGACAAGACTAAGGCCAAGACCAAGGCCGGGTGCGGGTCCGGAAATGCATTCGCAGACGACACGCCCAAAGCGTTCGCGCGGCTCATGGCGTTCCAGCGCGGCGAGAGGCTCCGAAACTCGGGCCTTGACAACGGCGACAGACCGACAGGAAAGAAGGCCAAAGCCAAAGCGAAAGAGAAAGGAAAAGCCAGGCAAAACGACGGTGCCGGTGCCGGTGCCAGTGCCAAAGCTACTGCTACTGCTACTGCTACTGCTACTGCTACAACCACATTAACTGGCAAAGACCCAACGCCAGCATCCGCGCCAACATCAACAGCAACGTCAGCCACGACAAATCCCCATACTACTACTACTGCTGCTAGTAGTAAGACTTCGAGCAACCCGAACTCGAACCTGAAAATCCTCCCCGGCGAGCGCTTGTCGGAATTCGCCGCCCGCGTCGACCAATCTCTCCCCCTAGCCTCGCTGCCGAAACAGACGACGCGAATCAACAAGATCGCCGGACTGGAGAACCTCAAGACGCCGCTGACTAAGCACAACAAGCGGCTGGCCCGGATGCAGAGCGAGTGGCGCGCCACCGAGGCGCGACTGCGCGCGAAACGCGACGAGATGGCCGACGACCTGGCCGACCAGCGCGAGGAGCACGACATTGTCTGGCTGAGCGCGGGGATCGATGCGAGGGCCGGTGCCGGTGCAGGTGTCGGTGTCGGTGTCGGCAAAAAGAAGAAAAAGAACAAGAAAAGAAACAATGGTGGCGGCAATGGCGATAGCGACGACGATGTCGATCCCTGGAAACAGCTCGAGCGCAAACGTCGCGAAGCCGGCGATCTGGGGCCGCGCAATCTGCTGGACGTGGTGCAGGCCCCGCCGGTCCTCAAACCCGTGCGAAATATCTTCAAGGAGAAAGGGGATAGAATCCCGCCGAGGCCAACTGCTGTCTAGCTAAGGGTAAACACTCGATCGTTCGCGATCGCTAGAAGAAACCCAATCATTCGGTAAAGGGCCGGCACTGCGCAAACTACCACCAACTGGCACTGGCACTGGCACCGGCACCGGCACTGTCGGGGCTAAATCTTCCTATTCGGAGCGATATCGCGTCGAGGCAAGACCAGTCGAGTCGAGTTGACTGGTACAGAAACTCAATCATTCGATTCCCTAAGACCGGGACTACGCCGACTGTGACCACCCGAAACTGGCACTGGCACTGGCACTGTTGGGGCCAAGGCTTCTTATTCAGAGCGATATCGCGTCGAGTCGCGACCACTCGAGTCGAGCTGACTGCTACCACCCAAGGCCCTCTGTCCGGGCTTGGTTTCAATGGATCGTGTTTGATCACGGTCAAGGCCAGTCTTCAAGTTGAACCTGACACCCGCCATCTGGGACGGCATGGCGCAAGGCTAAGCTGGACCAGGGAGGGAGCCTTAGCGATGCTTTGCGTCCCTACTCCTACATACTCCTACATACATATCCCCTACAGACTATTGAGTAACATCTGGCATTTACTCCGTAATGGGACATGACATACTGTGCTGCAGGCCTACTGTAACCCTAGCACCCTAACCCTAAGGGATTGATTGACGTTGAACGAGATATAATGAGTCAAACCGAGCCTAGTTTCGCCTTTGATGGCAATAAATGTCATATTCGTCCAGTAACACCTGGACACCTGGGTATCTCGTCTATCCAACTCCCTTTTGTCTTAGCCGCTATTAACCCCAAGTCCCACCTCCGCCGCCTCTCCCCTGTCTCTTCTGTGCACTCAGCCTCCAATCGTCCTCTCCCGCAAATTTGTTGTGCAAGGGTTGGATCCGTTCGGCCTTTTTCCGTTTGCTTAGACGATCTGTGGGCGCGACCTTGAAGAACGTCGGTGCTGCTTCGACAAGCCACTAAACAAACCCAGTCAGTACCACGTCACCGTCACGAGGAGAAGAACAGTCTGACTTACCTTTGGTTCAATCACAGTCGCACAATGCATGTATTCTTTCGTCGTGAGCACCAGAGTATGGAAAATCACATACTCGGCCGGTTTACCAAACAGCGAGCTGCTGGGATGCATGTATACAGGGGTGCCTTCGATGAGCGTCTTGTAGCCTTCTTGAGGATCTTTGCGCGCCGAGTTGCGGAAGAAGCCAGAACACAATGCCTGGCGCACTTTGATGGTGTTGCGACCACACGACACGATCGGGTGCTTGTACCGCTGCATGATGTTGACCAGTTGTTGTCTGACATCTCGCGCTCTTCCAATCTGACGTTTCTGGATGAAGTTCTCAAAGCACCACGGGTCGCTGAATCGAGATTGCTTCCATGCATTGTATACGTTCAGAAGGGTAAGGTGGTCGCCATGGGGGTCGTGGAATTTGCTCTTCTTCTGGTCGGCTTGTTGTTGTTTCTCTTTCGGCCGATAGAAGACGTTTTGCACGGAAAGCATGGCAACGATGGTGAGCACTTCCTCCGAACATCCGATTTCAACCGAGGCAATCAGAACTTTAGACAAGCCTGGTTCCATGGGAAAGTCGGCCATTTTACGCCCGAGACGGGTCAGGAGGCCTTCATCGTCGAGGGCCGAAAGAGCATAGAGTTCTTCAAGTGCGGTCAACATGGTGTTGGTGGGTGGAGGGTCCATAAAGTCGAAGTGCAGAAGGTCGTTGATCCCCATGGCTTTGAGCATGAGGATGGTGTTGGACAAGTTCTGACGTTGAATCTCCGGGATCGAAGTGGGCAACATTTCCGACTGATACGCTGCTTCGGTATACAACCGGAAGCACTTGCCAGGTCCCGTTCTGCCTGCACGACCGGCTCGCTGTTTCGCCTGCGCTTGCGAGATTGGAGTGACGACCAGAGAATCCATTCCAAGCTTGGGATCGTAGGCGCTCTGCTTGACAAATCCGGGGTCGATCACGTAATAGACATGATCGATTGTGATGGATGTTTCCGCGATGTTGGTAGCAATGACGACTTTTCTGCTTCCCGGCGGCGCAGGGTCGAAAATCCGGCTCTGCATCTCACTGGGGAGGGCAGAGTAGACGGGCAAGATGATCAGTTCCGGTACAGAAGGCCCCAACGCCTTCATCCTCTCGTATAGAACCTCGCAACTGGTGTCGATTTCCTCCTGTCCGGTCAAAAACAGCAGAATGTCGCCCGGCGGCTCAGTCAGGTGGATTTGCATGACAGTAGTCAACGCCGCATCCAAATAATCCTCCTCTGGCTCTCGTGAATACATGATCTCCACGGGGAACGTTCTCCCAGGAATGGAAAATATGGGGCATTGGTTGAAGTATTCCGAGAACTTCTCAGCGTCGAGTGTGGCCGACGTCACAATCAGTTTCAGGTCAGGGCGTCTTTTGAGCGTCTTCTTCAACAAACCAAAAAGAACATCAGTGGCGATGGTTCTCTCGTGGGCTTCATCCAACATGATAACGCTGTACCTTTTGATGTCCGGATCCAGCAGAATCTCTCTCTGGAGCATACCATCGGTCATGTATTTGATCTTGGTCTCTGGTGAAGTTCGATCTTCGAAACGGATGGTATAACCGACTTCTTTCCCTAGTTCACAACCCACCTCTTCCGAGACACGCTTTGCCACCGACATTGCAGCCACTCGCCGAGGTTGCGTGCACCCGATGATTCCATGGTTGGCATAGCCTGCTTCGGCGAGGTATTGTGTGAGTTGGGTTGTTTTTCCAGACCCTGTGTCACCAACCACGATAAGCAGCTGGTTTGCAGCAACGGCATCCAACAGCTGGTTCCGAAATTTGAACACAGGGAGCGACTCTCTCTGCTGTTTGATGGTCATATTCGTCCTCCTACCAAACGACTGGTCCTTGCTCTGCACCGCGCGTTTCCACTCCGGTACGGCTGCGGTCGCTCGCGAGGATTGTTGTTGAGCTTGTCGGAGATCTGCCGCAAATTTACGCTGCTCGGGACTGATCATGGGGTCCTGCCATTGTGCATTCAGATCAATCTTGGAAGCCTCCTCTGCGGCTCTGTCAGCCGCGTCCTGTTGCTTGAGTTCTCTGCGCTCTTTTGATAGTGTTGTTCCTGCTTGAGCCGCCCTGTTTAGTGAGCCTTCTGGAGCTTTCACTACCCTTATAGGGGACAGCTCAAGAGATTGTTTGGTTTGACCGGCGAGGAAAGGAGGTTCTTCCTCCTTGACCTCAATGTCGATGTCCTCTTCTTCTTCGAACTGGCCCTCCCCATTCAAGGTTGCATGATACTCCTCATCGATGTCCGGGTAATCCTGGGCAGATATCGCCCCGGAGGCAATGAGCTGCTTGATTTCCCACCGTTCAGGCGAGGTCATTCTCTTTTTGTTCCTGCTGGGTTTGGAAATGAAGACCTCTTCAATCACAGGAACAGAACTGCTTAGATTTCCGTAGCGATCAATGGATGGGCCACCGTTCAATCGTTCCATATTGGCACCCGAAGCAATCCTCCTAGCTGGAACCAAGTCCTGACCAGACACTTGGTCGACCTCCTTCATCGAAAGACTGATTTTGTTGTTTTCCATCTTGGTAACTTTCACCTTGACAACTTGACCGCGCGACAAGAGATCCGAGGGGTGATTCACTCGGGCGCCGTCTTGGATTGCCGAGACATGAATCAAACCACTGGGATTCCCCTTGACCCCTTCCAGGTTGGCAAAAGCGCCGAAATCTTTCATTCCGTTGATGACAGCGTCGTAAACCTTATACAGTATGGGAGACTCATCTACCTCCCGTGGCGGAGGTTTCTTGAAGTCGTCGTCGTCATAGTCGTGCCGTCTGCTTCTGTGGTTGCCACTTCTTTTCTCATCACGTCGATCTCTGTAGCGGTCGTCTCGTTTGTCATAGTCTTCGCCTCGATCTCGCCGTGATCTCTTCTCCCGTTGAGGACTAGGACTTCGAGACGAATACTTCTGTCTCGGTTTCCTCCCTCTCGAGTAGTCGTCTCCGTCGGGGCTGCGACTCCTTTTCCGGCCTTTGTCGCTGGTGCCGTTTGTGCCATTCACTGGTTTTCCCGCAAGGCCTTCTAGGAGAGCAAAAGTGTCATCTTCCGGCGTCCCAACGTCAGACGGTCGAGTCTCGTCGATGGTTTTCTGTCCAACCATATCATCTTCGTAGTCGTCCCACAGTCGTTCTTGGTCTGGCACAGCCAGACCCTTGAAGA
The DNA here is from genome assembly GCF_000585565.1 of Capronia epimyces CBS 606.96. Classification (NCBI taxonomy): domain Eukaryota; kingdom Fungi; phylum Ascomycota; class Eurotiomycetes; order Chaetothyriales; family Herpotrichiellaceae; genus Capronia; species Capronia epimyces. The sequence continues at coordinate 914,756 of NW_006912907.1, forward strand.
CTCTGGCTTTGCGACTGATGTCATCCAGCTCCTCCATATCCGACTTTTGATTCGGCGCAGACTCTTGTTTCCGGCCTTTGTATTTAGGATGCATCGTCAAAATCAAACGATCGATGCTCTCCACCAGACTGTTTGGAAACTCTGCGCCCATGCCTGCCAGAGCCTCCTTGAACTGGGGCAAATTTCCGCCACATTTTTCATGTTGGTCGATGACGAATTCGGCAAGTGTTTTGTCGTTGATCCCGAGATGATTCTGGAGTTCGGAGGTGACTTTGGAGACCAGAGACAGGAGCTCAAGGGAGGTGAAGTCGTCCATGGTCGGCGAAGGCCCCTTGGATACTGTACAGGTCGTGGTGGGAGTTGGACGGTTTCGTCGATGACATTTAGCGTAGCGGATGGCTGTGGCTCGCTCGAGATGAGATTTTTGGGGTTGGTGTCTGTCCTACAATCCAGGACTCTAGCGAATCATTCACCCTGGGCCAGTCTGATGGCGGCTTACAGGCTGTGAAATGCAGAGTCTCGACACTGGGTCGATCGGAGCATCGTGATCAAGAGTCTGATCTTTTCTTGGTCCGCACCTTTGGACTGCAGGGGTAAGTGGTGAGTGGTGTCGGCCTGCGCTTGCACCGAACTATCTTGGCAGGGTCCAGCCCGGCGGCGCCTGGCTTCACGTCATACCAAAAGAGGGTAGCACCAGTAGCACCAGTAGTGCCGCTATTATCGGATGAAGATGAATCGACCATCTTTATTTGGTAGTCCAGAATTTCTGTACTTTTCTCCAAGTCATCCAAATTCGCAGGGGAACAAAAAGATCCCTGATGAAGAATCTCACGGGCCCTTTAGGCGTGACTGACGTGGTTGTGCTTTATTGGCTAATAGTCTACGATTTTACAACACACCAATTCAACCGTGGCCGATGATCGCGACTTTAGATATATACGTATATACTAACATGAAGCAGAATTTGTCAATCCACCCCTCAACAAATCCTCCCTGGGTGTATATTACCCTTTCATACTGCCTTTGACGGGTCACCGAGTATACCTTGTCATGTGTTCTTACGGCATAACCCATGCGGTTCGAGGGGAGTGCACAAGGCAACCACAACATAAGATAGAGACACGACTACGCAAGAGATGTGTTACTTCGCCAAAGCCAGGCCCTCCTTGTGACAATCCCACGCACGACCCAGGTCTAGATCAGCTCCCTTCTAGGAAAGGAGGGTCATGCTCAGCATGTCGAGATTCAGGGATATCACTTGAAATCTATCATGTCAAATGGGTAAGCTTAACGGTACGCTTATTGATATATCTATGATCTAAATATCGATGAATAATAGGTGGATCTGCATGGCTAGACTCTGTCACTTCTGAATAGTAATAAAGTCTGAGCAGAACTTTGGTGAGGGTCATCGTGAATAAGTTGAAGTGATACTACAGGCAGGTCGGAGGATTTCTATGACTATACCGGCTCGCATAACGTTAGGTAGCTGTGGAGTGATAGAAGAGTAACCTCCTGTCCCGAAGCTCATGACACCTCGTTCCATTTCACGAGTGTAGGATGGGCGTGAGATGTTTCTAGCTCTCGAAGAACCTCACTCATAGAGGCGAAGTCGCCATGCCAGCAGCTCAGGATTAACCGCCCAAGAGGTAGAGATGTAACGTCGGGAAAGCGGTTGTTTGCATATAGCTGTTCAACCTGCTGATATCGGTCATTGGATGACTCGAGCTCATGGTATGGTGGTCTTCCAGTCATAACTTCGTAAATTGCACAACCAAATGCAAAAATGTCTGTGCATCGATTCACCCTGGGTATTGATGGTCGGTAACTGAACCATTCGTAACAGGAATCTGCTGGTTCACCGTCGATGCTACAGCCTTCAAAGTCGATTATCTTCAGGCAACCCTCTCTTGTTAGAATCATGTTGTTACAGCCAACATCGCCGTGGATAATATTCCAGTTATGTGAATGCTGATAACCTTTTGCAGCTTGCTTCAGCCAGCTCAACTTTATTTGGATTGGAATCTTAATTGCAGAGGGAGATTGACAGATTTTCCGAAGGACTTGGCCTCTTTCGAGAATAATGGAACCATCTTTCCGGGTACCCAGCAATTTGGCAATATTGGGATGCAAACCGAGACGGTGATATGCTCGACGTTCAACTTCGCCTCTTTCGCTCTCTTGAAATTCTTTTAAGATTCTCTTGTCATCGATCCCATAGACAATTCCTGATTTCCCGGCACCAAGGAATTGTAATGCTTCAAATGATATCGAATCAATGTCTGTGTTACTTTGATGATGAAGCATTTGAAGGCAATTGGTGCAAAGCTCCCTTACAATGGAGAGGAGTGAGAGGAAAGACCTCGCGGCGCGCAGGAAGGGTCCAGGATCGAACACCAACTTCCCCCGACGGTAACGAGTGTTTGGAAGGACTTTCGGGAAGCGCAGGGAGGAAAGAGGGCCGTACTGAGGCTATGGTGGGTGTAGCATCGTTCAGGGAAACAATAGATGAATAGTAGTGCTTCTAGCTTTGATAGCTCCTGTCATGGCACCATATGCTTTCGTGCTCTTCGATGGAAAGTTGGTATGAAGAGAGGAGTTGAACGTCAGTGACACCGCGCGATCCGCTCCCTGAAGGTCGGCCGACCTGCCTCTTCCGTTACTTTGTTTGAAATTCCCATCTCGTGCGAAGAAGACTGCTTGATGAACTGGTTCATGCGCAGTGGTTTCAGGCATCTAAAGATTACTGGCAATGTTCTTCCACAACCCTGTTCACCGGAGAAAGCTGAGGTAAAGTGTCTTAAACCCCTCATGGACCTACTATGGAGCACCACAGTACCGCCCCGCCCACCTCCTGCCCTTCGGTCATAGGGCACCGCCTGCACGTCCCAGCGTGATCTGATAGGTACGTAGCTCCTTCCGTTCGATCTGGAAACTAGTTGTAGATTGTAGATCCAAGGCCATGGCTTATGTACCAAGGCGTCTCTACTCAAGCAAGTCGTCTTCTTCCTCCCATCCTCCACGCTTACTTCCCCGTGTTCGAGAGCTGGCTTCGTTCTCGAAAGAGCAATGGTGATACTGCGTATACTACTCGAAGAGTCGTCGCTGCCGGCACTAGAACTGTAGGCCTCGGTGTCGAGGCTGACGTCTTCAGCCACTTGTACAACACCACGACCAGGAGCCTGCAAGAACGTGGCAGTCAATTGCCATTATTGCGATGCGTAAGGATTGACAGTAGCGGTGACTAGCCTGGCCGCAGAGAAGAGATCCCGCGTGAGCCTCCAGGCCGTCGGCGATTTCAGTAGCGCCCCGATCTCCTAAGCCTAAGGCACCTATAAGGGGTCTCTTACGTCGACGTTGTACACTATCCGTACCTTACGCTCTTTCCCCTCCACCCCTCCACCCCTCCCTCCTTCCCGCAGCAGGAGCAGCTGTTCGCTGCCCATCCTTTCGATCTTCCTGAGTTGCTGCTCTTCTGTTCTTTGTCCCTTTCCGTCGTCTATCTCAGTCTCATTTTGTATCTAAACCTGAATTATCCTTACTACGACTCAAGTTGTCTGACTATCATTAACTACCGCACCTACAATGGAAAACATCCGCGCAAAGCTCAAGCGTAGACTCAGCCATAAGGACCAGAATGGTAGGTTCAGTATTGTGTTTATCATTTGTGCCCACCATCTGGCTATATTCAATGTTATTACAAGGACGCTGGTCCCTTGATGTACATATCGCCGAGTCAAGCCTTTCGAATCCCCTCAGGCATATACCTAGGCTGTCATAAGCAACCCTGCTAATGATCCATAGCCAACTTCGATGACCATGATTCTGCCGACGAAGATACTGTGGCCCATGTCACCAAGGAAGCTGACGATGCTGAAAAGGAGGGCCACGCTACTGGGAAGCCGGGGAGCTTCTTGAACCGCCTAATTCTGCACGGCAACAAAAAGACCGAAGAACAGATTGCACGAGAATTCGCTGCCGCGAACCCCGAGGCTGGCGCGGCAGGTAAAGTGGTCACTCAACGATGAGCATTCCTGCAAACAGTCGAGAGGGTGTGGAGGTCCACACTGCGGGTACATAAACGTTGGCTAGCAACAATATAGTCGTCGCCAACATTGAGATAGCCTTTGGCTGTCACTCGTACACAGACGGCTTGGTTGGATTTTCATCCACGCGTGCGTCTTCGCGGTCGGCTCCGGCACATCGTGTGACCAAACGGGGGTCTCGCCCTTGAAGAGCCCCTATGCGTGTGCCGTGACGGAAGCCTGTGCAGATTGAGCCTCTTCAAATCCAGCTTCCTCGGGTCCGCGAGTCCATTCCAGCGGCAGGGCTGAATCTTGATTGCCTGGGAAATCGAGGTTCGTGGCGACAGCTCCGTGAGTCGGGATCTTGGAAAAGTCCATTCTCTTCTTGTACGCGAGTACACGCTTGCGAAGTTCCGGATTTGCCGAAAATTCGCGCAGACATGTGTTGATTCGGTCCTCGACCATCTCTTTGGCATACATGGCCATGTCTCTGTCCTTGAACGTCCCAATAAATCGGTAACTTAGCCAAAGGAACAGGATCAGGGTTTTGTGGAGATCCTCCAAACTCTGCAAATATTCTCGGTCCCCCGAGATGGGCTTCTCAAGTACTTCCAGGTTGATTTCCGCAATGTCGACGACCGTCACCTGCCTTTGTTCGGCTATGATTTGAGCTAGAACTTTCATTGCCATAGTCACGTCATGCGACGAGCTGTAGCCCGGGGCAGCTGTCAACACAATTCGTTGAGCAATCGTCAGCCCTCGAACGGGTTCAATGATGTGGGCAATTCGACTCTGGTCGCGGATATTGCATAGTTTGAATCGACGATGGATAGACGCTGATTGACAAAGGCGCCTCAGAATATACTCAAATGGAATTCCCTTGGGCAATCTGGTTGCCATATCCTCCATGAAGTCTCCAGGAGGTAGAAGACCTGCGAGTCTGATCGGAGGATCCTCGGCGCTCATGGCATCTCGGACGATAGGGAGATCCTCGTCGTTCAGGGTGGTGACGAGACCCACGTTGACTTCTGTGGAGCTATCGGACTTCTCAGAATTGTTCATGGCTTGATGTGAGCTTCGGTATCTTCCTGCTCGGCCACCAATTTGTTTGATTTGGGGAACGGTCAGCTGTTCCGTGTAGGAACCGTTGTATTTCACAACTCCATGGAAGATGATTCGCTTAACGCTTCTATTCAGTTGTCAGTCTGATTCCATGTGGCCGGGACCAACGCTGCTTACAAGTTCAACCCCATTCCGATAGCATCGCTGGCAACTAAAAAGTCATAGTCGTTGTCAGGGTCGTTGAATAGTGCAGCTTGCTGTGCCCGAGTCTCTGGAGGCAGGCTTCCATACACAATGGCACATCGACGGCCCGTGTCCAGTTCGATTTGTTTTTTCATGGCGTGCAAGCTGAAGACGGAAAATGTTACGATGCAGTCGCCCTTTCGAAGGTTTTTGAGGTTCCCCCCCAAACTCTTCGACATCACCTTCAACGGATTCAGGCGCTTGTACTCGTGTACATGTAAGCTATCGCCGGTCGAAGCGGTCAGTTCGCGGATTAATGGAAGGACGCGGGCTTCTCCACAAAGATGGACTTCTTTAGCGTTCGCACCGAGGAACGCTCGAGTCCACGCCCATCCACGGTCTTCCGAGGCCATCATTTGGACTTCATCAATGACCGCCACCTCAACCGGCGTGGTGACATCGACCATTTCCACAGTCGAGGCTGACAGCGTGACGTTGGGATCATCATCAATCCGGACATCGTCTCCGGTCACCAGATCGCACGACAGCCCTTTCGCCTTGAACCTCGAAAAAACCTCGTGCGCGAGCAGTCTCAGTGGCCCGGCGTAAAACCCAGAACCACTCTCCTCAAGTCTCTTGAGTGCATTATATGTCTTTCCCGAATTCGTCGGGCCGATATGAAGGTGGACATCCCTCTGAATCTGACGAGCAGCAGTGTACCATTCAGTCGGGTACCGCAGATCCGGCCTGACCGACATGTCTCCCGAATCTCGTTGCGCTTTTTGCAGCAGGACAAAATCGATGAACCCGTAATGGAGGGCCCTTTCGAGCTCGGCACGCCACTCAGGAGAATTCTGGGTGCGCCCGATCTCTGCCAACAATCTGTCATCCTCGGCTGTTTTGGTTTCATCGGAGCCAGCCACGATTCCTTCAACCCTCCTTTTAAAACCGTCCCAATATATCCGGTCCGGATCAAGGGCGGCGAGCTGGTCCAAGTGCGAGTCGCTGTCAGCTTTCGTAGACGCAAGGCGCTTCTTGAGACTTTCTAGACAAACGCGGACTCGATTTGAGATGGCTTCCGGGAATAGCCTGATCGATAGCCTGCCAGGTCTTCGATTCGGGGTCGCCGATGATTTCGCATGCCTGGACGGCTCGCTCCTGCGGCGCACTGAATTCAATGGTTCCCGCCATAGAGGAGTAGTGCTAGTGTAGTCGCGTCTTCCTTCTTGGAGTTGCCTTGAGAGGGCCGCAAGCTGGGCTCGAAACGAACAGCAAAGGCATTGGCCTCGTCGTGCCGAGATGGCCAGCATGCCACGGCGGACGAAGGCAATGGTGATGACGGAGAGCAGGAGAGACAAAGGCGATGACGGGTCTGAAGTTCAAGGCACAATCATTTGCACCGAATCCCAGCTTGCACACAAACACAACGCCAGGGAAAGAGAACAAGACCTGACATTGGAATACTACCAATTAGAATTATAACAGACGAGAGTCGTCCAAAAAAAGTTCTAGACTGCGGGTTAGGCTTGGGACTTTCTCCAGCAAAGAAGAGGTACGTAAATTCACGGCGAGGTCACGTGGGCGCTCACCAGCGTTGCGCCGCTTTAATCCAGTGCTCGCCCTCATCTTCCAACTCCATGAAACATTCAACATTCAACATCAGCCACCTGTTTTCTCTTTCAATTTTCTTTTTCTGGGATGCCTGATTCACCCCGGCTTTCTATTCGTAAATTCGTAGTGGTGACAATGGTCAGGTTAAACACCAAGTTGTGAAATCCCTTACTTCGGCTGAAACGACACTAGAGAAACTTGCTCCTTCGCCAACGACTCGCTTCATGACTGCGGTGCCAATAAATCTCGCATCAAGCTCCTCGTCATGATTTCCGTGGATATTCACCAGAACGGCGTCAAAGTCTTGATTCTGCGCTTGCGGAACCCTAAGGTACACCAACCGATTTATCATGATATCTGTGACCGGAAGGGATGAACCAGGTTCATGGAGTGTCTTCGAGGTGGGTACTACGCATAGCGAGTGACCCTCGCACATGACAATGATCTGATTTTCGAGGGTTATCTGTTGAGGGACTTGCAATTTTAGGCTGGGCCTTTTCAGAACAACACCATGGTCTGTCACACGAGCCCATCGAGTGCGTTTGCTTTCTGTTGACCCTGCAGCCTCGATCATGCGATCCTGGTTCTGTGCTAGGAATGATGAAGGCAAACTGCGTAAGTGTGGAATTGGAGAACGCGAGCCGGGCCTGAAGATGATTTCACCTGGAAGTGCAGTCAATGAGTTATAGATAGTTTCCATGGTTGGCATGTGTGAGCGCAGCCCAAAATGGAAGCCCAACAGGTTGGCGAAGACTATGGCCTCGTCTCTTAACTGGCTGGTACTGCGATGGCTCATCGATTGAACAAGGGCCATCATACGGCTTTCGTTGGCATCCCGTCGCTTGTCCTCCGACTCCTTCTGAACGACCAGGTCCTGAAACTGGAATTCCCGCTGAAGGGCCTCGGCGAGTCGTGCTTCTAGATTGATGCGGGTGTACTCTCGAAGATGCTGGCAAGTTGTGAGTTGTTCGAGCGTCAGCAAACAATCTTTGAATGCAACAACGACTTTCTCGGGCATTGGAAGAGCACCTTCCTGCAACGTCCAGAGCCTTTGCATCCAATCGCACATCAGCAATTCGAGCTGGCAGGTGACAATATTGACACCACTGATGGACAGCAGCCTGCTGTCTAAGACGAGCACGAACGCCGCATCTTCGTACACTCGACGCATCTGGTTGATTGCCATCTCCCGGTGCTTAATGTACCGCTCACCTACAGGAACACAGAGTGTGTCCAGCCATATGGGATAGTCCGCTGCGCTTGATATGCGATGTGCTTGCGACATGAGCCAGTTGTACCTGCACCTGAGAATGGCATTGGCCTCCGGGTTTCCCAACCCATGTGCCCTGGGCAGAAAATTAGAAGCTCGCAAAATGCATTCCTTCAGGGTTGACCTACCACACGTGGCTGATCGCTATCCATCGACCGGCGCTCGACGCATCCGCCGCCGGGACGACAGGGGCGTTGGCGCAGTCTTTGGCCTCAGCGACGACTGGAAACTCACATGCTTCCAGCATTCCGACGACTACCTCATTATCCACGTGAAGAACAGTGCATTCACCCCCGCATTGACTTGTGTGGCAACTGACAGAAGTCGCTGGCCGTGTGACCCGTCGAGCCGAGCATCGATTGGGTTGGCAATGCGCATGCATATCGCTCCCCGGATATGGCAGAATATACAAGAGATACCATGCCGACAGACACTTTTCGAGTCCACTTGTACGCGCTAAGCACCGCCCTTTTTTTGCAATGAGAGCCTGTAGTATCGGGATCACCGTGTCCGCATTGACAGACACCTCTTCGATATAACTTGATACCAGTCCGTCTCCGGTCTCGAAGTAGGTAAAGGATGAAATGAAGATCTCCGCCAGGGTCTCGTACAAGACGCCGATAGCTAGAAGCACTTTAAAAGTTGTGCTCTGAAGGCAGTCCTCGGCGTTTGTATTGGGACGAAAGGGTGGGAAGGTCTTCAGAGTAGCATTCAAAGCCTGGAGAGATTCATACATCAATTCAGTCACTCGTAGCCTCGCATCTTGTGTCCTTTCGACAAATTCAAACATGAATTCGGAGGAATTCAGCAGCCCACTCTGCCAGCTCCTCAGCAGACCTTCTTCGCTCCAGTCAGGGCGACAATCGCGAAGAATTGGCAGGACGCAGGTAGAGAGGATGGCTGGGATGGTATGCTCGACCAGGGCCGTCGTAGAGACAGTCCGCTCGCCGTTGGGATGATGTCGGATGAACCACGACGGATTCCACTCCAGATCGAATGCGCTGTGAAATGCCTGTAGAAGTTGGAAGAAGAAACGAAGCTGTAGATGGACAGCGGTGCCTTCAGGAGGAGCGGTGGCCTCGTTGTGCGGCTGAGCTGGCAGACGTGGCAGCAGAGAGTCATTCACGAGACATGGCACATGCAGGCCCTGCACCCCAAGTGCCTCATGCAGAATCTCCATGTTTTGGGTGTTGACTGCAGCAGATTAACTTGCGATGACTGACAGCCAGGGGGTGACCTGACCGTAACTGCAGAGGTTTGTACATATGCACATGACATTACAGTGCACGAGAGCGTGCCATAGGTGCCTCTTTAGCCTGGGGACCCTAGACCCTAAGACTTAGGGGCGCCTCTCAAGCCGGGGGAGCGCTTATGTACATGCTTAAGGTACCTATAGGTACCTAGGTATGTACCTACCTATACCTGTTACTGTACCTGAAGGAAACTGTAGGTACTGTAATTCCTCCGTCCTCCGTACGCTCATCTTGTTAGCTTCATCGCTTTTGCAGCATGCAACCTTGCTACATATCAGGTCAACATCACTCCTGAAGGCTCGGCAGCCGTATCGGATCAAGTTGTGATCTGGTTAAGCATCCCGGCCACTACAATCACGATCGGATTCGGGTCTCTTCACCTCCGGCTTCCATGCATGGCATCGGCAGGCACATGGTCTTGGAACATTCTCAGTGGTCTGCCACCAGCCATCACCCACTCTTCATGGCGACGGCGCGGGGTGTGGTCTTCGCTGTCCATCTGAGTGGGGTTTCTATGGCGAGGCTTGCTATGAGAGGCCTAAGGGCCGGCGACCCTGGCGAGGCCATCTTGGTCTGGATACATACGTGTCTGACCACTGACCACTGCTTGCTCAGTCGATCGCTTGCCAGGATCGCCGTACGTTAGACCCAGCCCTCCGCATATGGCGGCACTCTACCGCAGCTTTCTTTGACCACATGTGTGGCAACCAGTATTCCTACGAAGGCTGCCTCGGTACACACAGCCCCTCTCCGGAGGATTGGTTCCTGTTTTGGTAAGAGTTGGACGTCAGTTGCTGTGAGTGCAATTGAGCACTCCAGCATCTTCGGCGACATGGACTGGAAGGGACATCGGGCGGTACTGGCTTCAGAATTCTCCTGCCGAGCCCACTGTGCGACTCGGAGAATGTTACGATACCCCAGGCATACCACCTGACCATGTGCCCAACCCCTCTACCCTCATATATACGGTGAACTTGGATGGCCAGTTACTGTTCTCTCTCATTGATATGAGCTCCTTTCCCTCTCTTGTTCCTCAGTCACAAAACCAATCGTCGCAGAACCTGACCCACAAGAATGGCTGAAGAAAAGTCTCTCAACGACCCATCCGTCCCTGGCAGCGATTCAGGCCAACAAGAAGGGGGAGTCCCGCCTGTCGACCATGTGGAACGAATCAAGACAGCAGAGAAAGTCGAAGGACACCCTGGATACTATGAGAAGGATGGCCTTCGGACTTATGGCGACGGCGTGGATCACGATCATGAACCTCCTGTGAGTGTTTTTTCTGCGCTGGCCTTTCTTTCGAGGAGGCTCATGGACTTGCCACTAAGTACCAACTCCTTCAAAACAGTGGACGGTTCGACGGATCTTGAGTCTGGTGGCCATGGCTTTCCTGTGGACCGGTTCACAAATCCCAACCTATTTCATGGGCGCAATCCCCCCTCTCATTTACAGAGACATCGGAGGCGTGCACAACTGGACCTGGTATATTCTGGCCTACCTGCTCGCTCTTGCAGCCGTGTGTCCGTTTGTCGGCTCGCTTTCGGACCTACTTGGCCGAAGGTATGTTGCATTGTTAGGGTCAGGGTTTTTGGTGATTGCCATGATCATTTGCGGCACAGCTCAGGGCATGCACCAGTTCATTGGTAAGCATCCTCTTCCTCCTCCTCCTCCTCCTCCTCCTCCTCCTCCTCCTCCTCCTCCTCCTCCTCCTCCTCCTCCTCCTCCTTTGGGAAGGCCGCTGTTACTGACACGAAAGGGCGACAATAAAAGCTGGCATGGCAGTATCCGGCGCCGGGGCAGGGATTTGCGAACTGACCTGTCTTGCTGGCACGGCGGAACTGGCGCCGACTCGTAAACGCGGCCAGTACGTGGCTATTCTCGTGGCGACCATCATTCCATTCTGTCCTTCGGCGCTGTATGCCCAAGTCATTGCCGGCTATTCCTCCTGGAGATACTGCTGTCTAGTGTGCGGAGTCTGGGCCCTGATCGGCCTCGTCGGGGTTCTTGTCTTCTACTTCCCTCCTCCACGGCCGAACTCGCGCGGACTGACCAAACGAGAAATCATCGGCGAGATCGATTTCGTCGGAGGCTTCCTCAGTATCTCCGGCAGCATCATCTTCCTGGCCGGGCTTGAATGGGGAGGCTACCAGTACGACTGGGAGAGCGCGCATGTGTTGGCCCCGTTGATCATTGGGTTTTTCTTGTTGTTTGTCGCCTTCCCGATCTGGGAGATCAAATTCGCAAAGTTCCCCATGTTTCCGTCGCGAATGAAGAAGGAGGCGCGCGTGCTGACGCTGACGCTGATCATCACCGCCATCTCCGGCGCCAATTTCTTCTGTATCCTCATGTTTTGGCCTACCCAGGCATTCAACGTCTACGGGCATGATCCGGTTGGTAAGTCGACCTCTTCCGCTGCTCGTCCCAGCCCCCCCCCCCCCAAAGATGAAGACAGGCCCAGATCTCCGTCTCTCCCTCCCCCTTGTCGCAGAACCAGCCCACTTCACTTTGCTCTACTAAGGCCTGGTGCACCATCTGACTCTCACGTGAACACACTTATAGGGGTCGGCGTCAGGACTCTGCCCGTCGCATTTGCCATCCTTGGAGGCTGTGTGATTGTGCTAGCACTATTGTCACTGCTGCGAGGCCACATCCGCGAGTTACTCCTCGTGTCTTCCATCTTGATGACGGCCGGGAGCGGGTCGCTGGCCGTGGCGAATCCGCACAACATCCACCAGGTGTACGGGATCCTGGTGGTGGCGGGCCTTGGGATCGGCGGCATTGTGGTTCCCGCGTCCATCATCACCACCATCATCTGCCCGGACGACATCATCGCGACCGTGACGGCCCTGACCATGTCGGTGAGGGTGTTGGGCGGCGGCACCGGCTACACCATCTACTACAACGTCTTTGTCAACAAGTTCAAGAAAAAGGTTCTCGCCGACGTCGGCGGCATCATGGTCGGCGAGATGGGTTTCACCAATCCCTACGACGTCCTGGCTGCCATCGGCGCCACCGCCTCGTCGTTGCTCGAGGACCTGCACCAGATCCCGGGAATCGCCGGCAACGAGACCGCCTATCAGCTCGTCGTCGCCGCCGGCCAGACCGCCTTTGCCGACAGTTACAAGTGGGTCTATCTGGTGTCCATCGCCTTTGGCGGCGTCGCCATCATCTGCTCCTTGTTCCTCGGCAATATCGACAAATACATGGACGACCACGTCGCCGTAGTCATGTAGTTCTCCGACAGGACAAGGGGCTTCGAGAGCTGCCCAAATAGCTGGGGTGAGTCACGAGACGCGGCGAGCAGCTTTGTCCTTCCCTTCTTACACTCGTGTCCCTTTGCCTTGGGAAGTGGGAAATCGGACTCATCAACTAACGGGAATAGATCTCCCAGGAACCTCGGCGTGGGCCACGAATCTTGATATACCAGGCCGGGGTTGTCCAACGTATATAGCACAATATTGCAAATAATCAGGCAATAGTATCCGGACTGCCCAACACTCAATCTGCCCGTTTGTTCGTTTCACCGAGCATTTCCTTAGGAGAACGTCGATACATGATTCCTTTCTGGTCATCTGAGTGTGCTTGCCATTGCCACAGACAAAACCCCAGGGTGTGCGCAGCAGCGTCACAGCTCATACCAGCTGTCTCCAAAACTCATCGTCCAGATAATCAAATAGTCCCGCTCCAGTGACTGACATTTCAAGAAGCTCTTCAGGGCTGATGTGGACGCTTGGGATCAAGGTGGCACTGGGGTCTCCAGAATACTCGTCCGCGGTGTTTTGCGTTGCCATTGAAGGCAGATCTTGCCCATAGCCGTTAAGGGCCGGTCGATCTAGGGTTTGCTGTTGGATGGGTTCAACGAGAGTGCGTTGGTGTTGGTGTTGGTATTGGTGATGCTGTTGATCTTGAAGTTGTTGTTGGGGATGAGAATGGCGATGGCGCTTAATCTTCCGTCTCGACTCGAAAACCTCCCTAATACATCTCAGTCTGCTGACGACGCGGTCAGTCTGGGCTGAAACGACACTCCGACCGTCTCGCCGGAAGGAATCCCTCTCGATTTCCAGCGGAGAGTGGATCTGGCGGGATATATCCGCGTACTTGCTTTCCACTGCTTGTAGGATGGAGACAATGTCTAAACCGTAACGCTGCAGATAGCTCTCGTCCCAGCCAGGCACGTTGTCGGGGCTGAGCACACATAATTTCGCCAGGATGAGGGCGGCGTGAGAATAGATGGCGAAGACTGAGAAAGGGACGTTGAAAAAGCTTCTAGTCGGCCAGGAGCATATGGTGTCAAAGACGGGCACCAGACTGTGTACGAGGTTAACGATCATGGGAAGACGCATGTTTGTCGTCGATCCAGGCTCCCCGTTTACCCAAGGGTTGCGTAAGCCGTCGAGGTCCTCGAGAGCAATGCCATAGAGAAACAGTCGCACGTTGTCGCAGTGTATCTTGCATACCAATGCGAGGTCCGAAGCAAGTGAATGTGGTTGGGATGGGCGATATGACTGTGCATCCTCGTCCTGGTCATGGCCTTGGCCTTGCTGGTTCTCCATCACAATATCGAGTTTGAACTCCTCTTCAGCACGGCGTAGATCTGTCTCTAGTGCCTTAACAGCCATCGCGATGGGAGTGGACCAGAAGCCGTCCTGAGATGCGCTGTTGAAATCGTCTGGTGACAGCGCGCGACTGATCCGGTCGACCAAGCAGTGCAGTCGCACCAGTTGGACAAGGTATACGTCTGTAGGATACTCCCGTGCTGCTGTGATGGACCGGCAACAGTCATCGACGTATTTTGTGCTCCTCATGGGCTCCATATACCTAATGCATGCTGAGGCACTGCACAGCTCACATCAATTTAGTCAGCGGAGGGTTTGCCATATGTATCCAGGATTCATTGGAGGAGTCAAGTTTTGTTTGGGGATCAAGGTAGAGAGGGAGACTCTCGTAAGCTTCACGATGATCTTCCGATATCGTAGAAGCAGGAAAGAGTCTTCTCGTAAAGTGAGGCGATGCCAGCCTTGAACTTGCATCCTAGTAACTTTATTGTAACGGCCAATAGCAAGGTGCAGAAAGCTAATCGACTTACAGAGACATCAAATATGCGCAGCCAAGGAATGCTCTTCTTTCCTCGAGCGTATGGGGCGTGGTAATCCAATGGCGGTCTTTCAAGTAAGTTTTCGCCTTCCCGTCGGTCATGAGCCCAAGGCTCTTGACTGCCTTGATTGCGGCGGGTTTTCCCAGGCCCAGATCGGTCACCATTGCCAGAGCCATATGGAGCAGAGTGCTGAACTGTGCACCGGTCGAGATATTGAAGTGATACCTGAAGCCACTCATCGTCAGAAAGAGGAGGCCAGAGCCCGAGAGGGCGAGCTTCAAGGAGATCGGGTGAAAGACAGAGACGCATCAGATAGACAATACCAGGCTAAATAGACGAGGAGGCCTTGGAGCAGATCGAGGTTCTGCTCTCCCTTTAGAAGCACACGTTCGCTGAGAGAATCCCCTATCCGCCGGGCCAAGGTGAGTTGTTGAGCTGCACCCTGCCGCAAGCTTGCCATCATGATTGTCATGTATAGGAATGGTTTTCGGTCTTGCAACTCCCTGGCGCTGACACGATCGGGGATGACGACAAACGGGAAAAAGGGAGCCATGTCGGAACGGAATGCGTTCAATCGGTCCTCAGCGTCAGCTCCTACAGGGAGATCATATGATCCCTCCGCGAGATTGGCAGAGCCCGAAATGACGGCATCATGATTGCCCTGAGTGGGTTGACGGGATGATGAAAAGGAGCCAAAATGGTTCGAGAGGATCTCGGGGGAGGTTTGTTGCGATGCGGCCAGCAAGGCAGCCATTCCATCTACTTTCTGTACCAGCCTTGAAACATCACTGCTAAAAAGTCAATATCAAGATACGTAGTAAACTGAACGGCATGGCCCTCTCCGGTTGCACAGGGGGGCTCCCAAGTCCGCCGTGAACGCTGACAGCGTATCAGCCGGGACGATGGTGGTACAGTAGAATCCCTCGACGGCTGGACCTGGGAGATTAAAGTACTGATTCGCGACCAAGCATGGCAGAGGGCACGTACGAGGCAATGGGGTTCTTTCGTTTGTGGGCACCTGGTGCTTGTACGGTGCACTGCTTGTTGAGACGCCGGCAACTGCGATTCGGCAAGGTCAGTCAAACTCAGAACACTGCTATCCATATGGATCTCAAGTCAAGCCAAGTCATGCTAGATCCGACTCTTGCGACTATGCTCTCGCCCTCCCGGGACCGCAGTCGGTTTTGGATGAATAAAACGGCATCTGATGGGCATAGGCATACCGTGAACAAACCGCTCCGTCTTGTTCGAGATCACAGCGGATTTTGGCGTGGGCGCACGCCTTGCAGGCCCTAGGGCCGGTTCTTGGGCCAACATGGTTGGGTGGAGGCCAGCGGAGCATCGTGACTCTCATTCATTCCAGGAATCTATTGCGCAATCGAGCCCTTTCGAGCATCTTTTGTCCGTGTCCGTGCGCTTTCGAGGATCTGACATCCAGCTTCTCTGCCGCAGGGATTGTCTTGGACAGCAGGACAAACAGCCTGAAATATCCCAGCACCAAACGTACGGACGTGGACTGATCCTGGCTAGCCCCGATATGGGAATGTTCCGTGTCCGTGTCCGTGTCCGCTCCAGGGTGGATCGCGACGACGCCTCCTCAGGCCCGAGCCGCCACGAAAGGGAAAGCCTGCTGGATCCATAAATTGACAGTCGAGCGTAGAAAAGCAGAATAAGAACAAAGCGAAGACCAAGCCGACCAAGTCGAGAGAGAGATAGAGAGAAAGAAACAGAGAGGAGCCGATAAATGGCATCAAGCTTTTGGTGCTCTTTGCTGGCCCTTTTTTTTTGCAGTCGTTTTGATGACCATCAATGTCTCGTTGATCGCAACGTTCAATCATCGTGATGAAATGTTTCCGTTATCTGTCCAGGCGACACTCGCCTGACACCCAGTCCTAATGTAAGGAAGTTTTTTTTGTATTGCTCCCGTCGCTGTCTTGATCCTGCATCCGGCCCTACGACTTGCCGCTGTGGTTCCCAGGCATCAAGGAAGGGTAGTTCGACGATGAGTGGTGTTATGACCTTGTCCATGATGCTGTTGTGGTCTTGCAAGCTCCTTGGGGCGACCATCTTGGAAAAATTCTGGCCGAGAGTTGTAGAGCCATCGAGGGCCATCAAGGACGCTGCAATCTGCGCCAGACATGGCCAGGTACAGTTGTCCAGAAGCCCAATTCATACTGAAGACAGCCTTTATTTGTTCCCTCGACACAGGCCAGTCCGTGTATCGGCCACCAGATCCTGTCTACGAGGCACCGGTCGATGCTTCGTGGACCGAGGAAGGATGCAGGGAGTTGTGAGAGGACTGGAGCGGAACTCGGCCAATTCGAGGTCGTTCGGTTAGTGGGAGGAAGGCAACAGTAAGATAATGTACATTGTACCACTATAGCGCCTTGGGTGTAGAGGTAAGATGTGAATTACTCCGTTCAGTAGTAGTAGTAGTAGTAGTAGTAGTAGTAGTAGTAGTAGTAGTAGTAGTAGTAGTAGTAGTAGTAGTAGTAGTAGTAGTAGTAGTAGTAGTA